>NC_034598.1:39718558-39737344 GCF_900095145.1 Mus pahari
CTGCTGTCCCAGGAAAGGGACACGGTGCAGTGAGAAGCCGCTGTCCCAGGAAAGGGACACGGTGCAGTGAGAAGCTGCTGTCCCAGCATACAGAGACTCAGGCTGCCCCTCTGCCATGCTGGGTGGCAGAACTGGGGTTTCAAAGGACCGTGTGAAACCTAGAGAAAGAGTTGACACTCACGTTGAAGAAATGGTTCCCAGGGGAGATTGGAGCTTCTAAGAGTGGGTGTGGAGAGGGCCAGGAGCTAGCACTGTTGGAAAATACATCGGAGTAAGCATGGAGGGTCCTGCATCCCCAGGGCACAGGCCAACTAGCCTGGGTACTGACTGCCTCAGCTCTCATACCACACACTGAGGCCATTGAGTATCATTGCCCAGAGGAAGGGTCCAGAAAGGCAGGGGTGACCTTTTAGATTCCCAAGATGGGATTCCTGAGCGAGATGGGGACACACTGATTTGACCTAAATGAAGGAAGATTCCTGTCAGGAGCAGGATGCCATCTCAGGGGCTAGCATTAGGTGGGCAGTCTCAAAAATGAGTGCCCCCTGGTGGGCTGTGGGTCTGTGAGTCTGAGTTCCCTATCTACCTACCTGCCCATCTAGCAATCATCTTTCTTTCTATCTATCTATCTATCTATCTATCTATCTATCTATCTATCTATCATCTATCTACCTACCTATCCATCATCCATCTACCCATCCATCTGTCATCTCTCACTCTCCTCACTGTGAGACTAACAGCCACACTTTCCTCCTCACAACCACAGAGCCGAATGGCGGAGAGCCTGCGCCTCTTTGACTCCATCTGTAACAACAACTGGTTCATCAACACCTCGCTCATCCTCTTCCTGAACAAGAAGGACCTCCTGTCGGAGAAGATCCGACGCATCCCACTCAGCGTCTGCTTCCCAGAGTACAAGGGTCAGAACACGTATGAGGAAGCCGCGGTCTACATCCAGCGTCAGTTCGAGGACCTCAACCGCAACAAGGAAACCAAGGAGATCTACTCACACTTCACTTGTGCCACCGACACCAGTAACATCCAGTTTGTGTTTGACGCAGTGACAGATGTCATCATACAGAACAATCTCAAGTACATCGGCCTTTGCTGAGGAGCCGGGCACAGCCTGCTCACCTGTGGTGAAACCCACGGGGTGTCACACCCCACACCTCATGCTCGAGAGGCCCGACCCAGGGGCAGAAAACAGGGGGCTTGAAGAATGTGTCCCCACCCCACCCCCAGCCTCTGCCTTCTTGGCCCCACATCTCTGCAAACATAAATATATTTGGATAGATTGCTAGGTAGGTAGACACACACACACACACACACACACACACACACGTGTGCGCACACACGCACACCCATGCACCCACACACATCTGGAGAGGGCAAAGCTCTCCAGAGCGTCAAGGTTTCCTGAAGTTTTCAAAAGCTGCTGTCACAATTTCATTCTGAGGCCATCTTGCCCCTCCCCCTTCACTCTGCCTTCCTGAGTTGGCCCCACTCTGCACGAAGGGAGGGCCTACCTTAGACTGCTGGGGAGAGGCGACAGGGCTGGGGGCCAGGTCCGGCCAGCTGTGCCCATCGCCTGGGAGAAGGCCAGCTCACCAACTGAGCTCCGGACTGGGGACTGCTGCTGACCAGGAGGGAAGCCTGGAGCCGCACCCGACTCAGCCACTCAGCGTCACATTCGTCCTGTACCCAGGACAGGAGGAAAGACATGACCGCTCTATCCGGACCTCTGACTACCGGTGGCTTTTACAAAAAAACAGCTAAAACGTACACAGCAACAACAGCAACAAAAATAATACAGGATAATTAGTGTCACCGTTTATTTCAAACTAGGCCAGCTGGGTTTCTAGCTTTTCTTCTATTGGTCTGATGTTTTATAAATGGAAACCTAGTTTTTCTTCTCTGGCATCCTTTTTTTTTTAATTTTTTATTTTTATTTTTGGCCAAATATGTCTCACAGAGGGAAAAAAAAACTACAGACAATTTCGGATGTGATTAGATATTCTTTTTTAAATGCAGATTTTCAAAACATTTCATTTCCAGTGTCCCTTTTGTGTCTGGCTTGCTGAGTTTAGAAGTTGTCACCTGGACGATTCTGCTCCTCAGCTCCAAAGAATTCTGGGGCAAATGTCCCAGGCCAGCCTTATGGGACATATGTACATAGGTCTTCGCGATGTTCTCTTGTTACTGGTGCCGTTTTCTGCTTTGTTTTTTTTTTAATTTAAGAGAGATAAATGTGATGTATTTAAAGAAGGTCTTTTACCTAGGAGCGAATGAACAATAGCTAAATGTCTTGGTATTTAAAGTGTAAATTATCTATGGCTTTGCCAAACTGAAGGAAGTGGGTGGGCAAAATATGGAACTCCCCGGTCCCCACACACTTCTCCACGCCTGACGTGGGCTGGGGGCTGCTCAGACTCCTGTGAAGGCACAGCTACAGTTGTGGCCTGAAGGAGGCCCAGCTGGGACTGTGCACTCCCAGCCTTCTAGCCTCACGGCCCACAGACACTTGTCTTGAAAGAGTCTTGGCTGTGTATCAATTACAAAGCCCTGCTACCAAGGGGATGGCACCACCGGAGCCCTTGCCAAATCGCTCTCAACCCTGTATTTGGTACCGGTGTGTCCCAGGTCAATGCACAGAACTGCGGCCAAGGAGCTAAGATGTAACAGAGAGTGAGGAGAGCTGGTGAACCATATAAAACTCAAAAGATTGTCTACTTTAAGAAATAAAATACCCTGAACGGAGCCAAACCCTGTCCCCGTGTGCTGTGTGTGGCTCGTGGGTGGCTGAAATTGGTGACATCTAGAGAGCAGCTAGAGAGAGAGACCTCCCACCATAAGACCCCTCCCCACCCCTCCGTGTCTACATACGTGCACAGGTAAAGTCATTTTAGGTTGAATGCCAAGCAAGGATAAACTTAAGGCTACAAGAGAGAAGAGAGATCTGCCAGGCCTGCTGTGGCCTACAGTGATAGAGGTTGCAGATGATGACGTCACTGCCCCCTTCTGCTGCACCCAGGGCCCCACCCAGCACTAGTCCAGCTTGTGACCTTATTGGGACTCCTTTACCCCACAGATAACTCTCCAGGGGTGTGAGTTGGTACATCCTATACTGCCCACTCTCTGGCTTTGGTGTTCAGAGGTACTTGGGGTGTTAGATCAGTGGCTGATAGAAGCCAAGGAGCTAGAAATGCCCGGGAAGGGCCTCCTTCAGGTGCAGTCAGACAGACACCTTACAATTTAATGAAAATAAAACGTGGTGACCCCCCCCCCCTTACAGTCCAGGAAGTTGAGGAAGGGGGTGTAAGGTCAAGTTCAGGAATCAAGCAGTGAGGGACTCCCTCAAGTCAGGGAAAAGCACTGTTCTTCGTGAGGAACCCAGGAGTAGGGTGCCTGGAACGCCACCCTTGCACTGCCCCAGAATGGGGCGGGAAACCAGAAGGAGCACAGAGGGACCACTGTCTCTCCAAGGAGAACTCCAGACAGCCGGGTGGGGCAGAAGACAGCCACACAAAGGTGCTCAAATACACACAGACCTGGGACTCTGATCCAGGTTCTACCCTTCCACCCATGTGGGTGTCTCTCTCACCTGTCCCTATGTCACCAATGGCGAGAACCCAAGGGAGGGGGCGGGGCTTTTGTTTAAGGAGATAAAATGTTCAGCTATAAGTCATTGAGACTTACTCTGTGCTTTTAATACCAACTGTGAGACAGGAAAGTAACTGTGCGCATCTTTAACCTAAAAATACACCGCTGACGGGAAAATAGAAAGATTCTGCCTCCCCTTGGTGTGTGCAGGGATCCAGGGATCTGAGGAGGCCTGACCCCGGAGCCCCGTGGGTACCTTTTCTTATGATCCCTCCCAGCATTAGTTCCTTGTCCTGTCGCTGCGATGAAGATACCCGACAGAGGCAGTTTAAGGAAGGAAGGGTTTTGTTTTGGCTCCCTGTCTGATGTCGCAGGCCATCATGCCGAGGAAGCCACAGAGGCAAGAGTGGCCGGTCGCATCGCATTTGTGGTCAGGGATGTCAGTGCTCACTTGCTCCTGTTCAGAAACCAGCGTGTGACAGGGTGCTGTCCAGAGTCAAGGTGGGTTGTCCCTCTCCAGTTTACCCAATCTTTCGCAGGCTTGTCCAGTGGCTAGGCTAACCCATACAAATACTCAGGGAGCATGCTCGGACTCTACCGACCCTCAATGAGCATGCCCAGACCATACAGCCCCTTAGTGAGCATTCTCAGATCCTCATCTCCTAAGCGCCTAGATTCTGCCAAGTTCACAATTGAGATCAACCATCATATCCTCTCCGGACTCCCGTTCTGGGTATCGTGCTGAGCTCGCTGCCTGTCCACTGTAGCTCTCCTGTGTCCTTCCTTCCTTCCCTCTTGCTCTCCATCCTCACAGTCCTCAATATGTCCATCCCTCAGGATCAAGCTTAAACCCATCTCAGCCTGTCAAGATGTTTTATCCCTCCCTAGCTCACCTCCCTACACTTGCCCATTCCCAGGGCAGCATAAGCAAATTCCACTAATTCAAGCCCATATAGTGTAGCAGGTTCCACTGATTCATCGGTGAGGAAACATCTGACCCATCTCCTTCCTCCTAAGTGCACAGGCTGACCTAAGAGGCCAGGAGAGGCCTACAGGGTAAATACCAATAGCCAGCTTTAGAGCTTTAGTAGGGAAATTGGTAACAGCCTTCCAATGGAAATTAAGTGAGAAGTTGATGACAGGAACCGCTGAAGGGGCTCGCCGACGTTCTGATGGTACTGTCTAGCCTCCTCCCAAGACACACCGCCATGGGGGATCACCACCTTCCTCAGTGGCTTGTACGGTCACGGTCACGGATGCAGGGCATCCTCGATGCTGGCGGCCCTCGACAGCAGTGCTCCGCAGTGCACGCCTAAGAAGCTATGACCGTTGATTTTGCTTTACAAAAGGGGAAACAAAAGGGCGTGGGACGATGGCTCAGTTGGTAGGGTGCTTGCTGCTCAAGCCTGAGAATCAGGGTTCAGTTCCCAGCATTGGAGTGAGAAGCTTGGCATCGTGGTGTGGGTTCGAAATCCCGGTGCTGGAGAGGTAGAAACTGACCAGGGTTCAAATCCATGGTGCTTACTGGCCAGTCAGTCAGCCTTGCCTACACTCCAGTAAAATCCCCTGCCCCGCCCTTCCCACCAAAAAACAAAACCAAAACCAAACCAAGGTGGACAACTCCCAAGGGCTAACATTTAAGGTTAGCTGTTGCCTATACCACATGCGCGCGCGCGCACACACACACACACACACACACACACACACACACACACTGCCTATGTGCACACACTCCCAAAATATCAGAGACCCCAACGGGGACAAGCAGCATGGCAAATGACTTGGCTAGTCTACAGCAAGAAAGGATTGTGTGTAGTCTGTCCAGGCCCTAGAGAAGATACTAGACAGCCAGGACAAATGGGCAGAGTGTGTGCCCCGCTGCACAGGGATGAATGTTATGGGGGGGGGGAGCAGCACTACACTATGAGGATAAGAGGATAAGCAGCCTCCAATGGCTGGGTGGCACCCTGAGGGACTCACCTCACCAGTGGAGGCCTAACAAGGAGCCTCAGGACAAGGGTAGTTCCCACACCAGCTGCCAGCCAAGCACAGCCTTGAGTATGTCCCTAGAGGGCCCCGTCCCTGTGGTAAGTCCGTTGGTAATAGGCTTTTTTGAACCCCGGGAGATACTACGCAAACCTAATGAAAAAGAGCTGATTAAGCCGGCTTCGCCTAAGAGAAACAGTGAGGGTAAGTTCTGGGACCCTGGTCAGTCCTGACAGGGCTGGAGAGGAAAAGGCTCTATCCCACTGGAGGTGCTGGAGGAGGGGGGAGTAAGAGTGGAGAGAAAGGGGGTACCCAGAAACTCTGACAGCAGGGAAATAAATAGGTCCTTGTTGTCAGGCGTCATCTTAAAGGTCAGGGACAGGAGCAACTTGGACTGTCAGGCTAAGGACACATGCCATTTTCAAAACAAAAATTCCTGCCATTCAATTTTGCCAGTGAAGACTCGGGAGCCAGATGCTGGGATGAAAACTTGCTAGCTCAGAGAGGCGGAGAAAGCGCCCAGCTGCCCTTCCTACCCCACTGGTGTCCCAGGAGAAAAGCTCCGTCTCCTCCTCCACACTGTCTTAAATACCCTTCAACTCCAAAGACCCCCCTTTCTCTTCCCTGACCTACTTATTCCGCTCCCTGTCAACCGGTTGGCCGGATTGTCAACTTGGTCGCTCAGCCTCTTGACTTGTTGTTGACTTTATTTAGCTCTTGTTTACAGAAAGCTCTTGGATGAAAGGTTTGTGCTAGGGCTGAGCCACACCACTACCTGTTTACAGTCAACAGAAAGCTCTTGGGTTGAAGGTGTGTGCCCTGGGCTGAGCCACCGCACGAGGATTTTCCAGTTCACAATCTTGGGGTCCACAGTGTGATTAAATATCTGGCAACAGACATAGGTGTAGTGTCAGATGCAGGAGTAGGTCGCCTGCCTGTGGCTAAGGTGTCCATTGAAGGGAAAGTTTCTCCATCAGTCTGTCACTTCAGGGAATGGCCAGTTCCAACAGGTTCATCCCCCTGTGACAACAGCTGCCCAGATCCCAGTCAAGCCCAGACAGTATGACTCCAGGGCAGCTCCCTGCAGCATCTCAAGCTGTCCAGGTTCAAAACCACATACAAAACATCTTCTTATGGTACCCAGGCCCCGCCCGCACTGGGATCCAAAGATGCTGCAAAGCTGGGGAATGGTTTGTGATTACGTCTGGTCAGTCAGGGCCTTGATCCAAGTCCAGGCATCCCACATCGGGCCAGGCACACTAAGTTATACCACTACATCTGGGCCAGGGTCTGAGAGCCTGGCACAACCGGAGGGAGTTACATGAAAATGGACCAGGCCAAACTCACCCAAATATCCAGCCAATGCCTGACACAGAAGAGGATCCTGGGTGGGCAATCAAGGCCACTAGTTTCTAGGGAACATGGCCGGGCAGCCCCTCTGTGGCATTTACCTATTCTATTTTGGTTTCTCCTCTCATAATAGGGCAACCCCTTAGGACATGAGACAGGCGCAGGCCCTAGTCCTGGTGCGCCCCCTGCTGGTTATTCTGGGAACAAATCGAACCTTGGTAGCCCCGAGGATTCAGAAGGAAAGACCTTTTACAGGTACATCCACCTTCTAAACAATATTAACTACACACAAGGTACTCCAGAGGCACCTCGAGAGGCGATGCCATGGGAGACACCGGCACCAAGGGTGCCCTAATTAACAAAACAAAACAAAGAACTTCTAAATGCTGCCACTGACAGGAAAAACCCCATAATATATGCTGCAAGCTAGCAAGTCAGGTTCCCACCAAGTAGCAACTGCCCAATGTCACATACTGGTAAGAGGGACGTTGAAGAAGAAATCCATGCCCCACCCACAGCCCAGCTAGGACACTGTGAGGTACAGCCACACCACTTAACCCAAAAGCCACAGCACCAGAGTGATCCCAAGATGCATGTACCTCCCCAGGCACGGACCACAAAGCGGATGCAGTAGCAAGAATCTGTAATCCAAGCATTCCTAAGGCAAAAATGGAAGGGGGAACCAGAATTACCCAGAAGCCCATGGGCCAGCGAGCCTGGAGTATGCAGAACAGCAGCAGGAGCAAACCAGAACTTACCTCAGCAAGGTAGAAGGCAAGAACCAACTCCCCAAAGTTCAAAATGTGCCCTCTGCCTGCCACACATAAGTCATAACACACACACACACACACACACACACACACACACACACACACACACACCAGCATCATCTTCATGATCATCACCATCACCATCATCAACTGTGGTGCATTGTGGAGATATACATGACAAATATAATAATAATTTTTAAATGTATACTATTACTTCTTGGGGGTACTTTTAAGCTGACAAGGGATACATACAACAAGACCCACTTAACACAGATTTAAAATGCAAAACATTATATGTTTTTATATACTATATATATGGTAAAAATCTATGTACATGTTGTAGGGTTATAGTCACCAAATTGTTAGTGTTATCAGGGTAGACCTCGAGGAAGGGAACTGTGTGGGAAGAGATCCAGAGGGTACTTGGACTTTATCTATTCCTTAAGTGGGTACATACAATCAGATGTCCCTCGGCAGCAGAATAGGCGAGCTCTAATGCTCACTTCATGCAAGTCTGAACCTCCAAAATTCACTTTTGGTTCAGAAATGAAACACCAACTGAAAGTGTGTAAAATCTTTGGAATAGTATAGACTGGATATTCCCGTTTTCAGAAAGCTTTAAGAGTCATAGACTACACTGGGAATGTACGCTCCGTGGTGGAGTTGTCCGTCAGCACATGGGAATGCCTGGGTTTAATACCAGTATCCCCCAACCGAAAAAGTACCAAACAGCCCAGCACATAGCCTCAGGCGGGGTCACCTGAGGAAGAGGGCCTAGGGCCCCTGGGAAGCCTTGGAGTGTTGGGAACAGGCTACAGGGCTTCTTCTTTGTGTTTATTTATTAGAAGTTAAGCAAAACATTGATTTCTTTGCATTAATAGAGATGGATGAGAGGATAGAACTCGGGGTCTTTATCCTACTGAACTACACTCCCAACTTTGTAAAACACATCAGTACTTGGGAGGCAGAGGCAGAGGCTAGCCTAATCTACAGAGAGAGTCCTGAGACAGCCATGGCTACACAGGGAAACCCTGTCTACACAGAGAATACCTCCCCCCACCAAAACAGTTTTTTTGTCATATCTTAACAAAAACGTAACTTTGTTGTTGCTGCTGCTGCTGCTGCAGCTACAGATTTGAAACAAAGGCTTACTCTGCTATCCAGGCTGATCCTCCGCCCTGCTCAGCCTGTGCCCACATCCCACTCCAAGGTCATTTTTTTTTTTTTTTAAGTACCAAAGGCCGTGACCTAAGGCCTGGCCCAAACTGAGCAGAAGGGGAAGACTGCAGACAGCCATCTACCAGGTCCCATGTGCAATGCAACTCTACCTTTAGGCAACTGTGCCAGATGCTTGTATGCCTGGTGGAGGTTCTCCCGGCAGAGGGTCTGGTGATCACTCAGCAGGAGCGACAGGGCTTGGATGATCTCATGCTTTAAGAAGCCAACTCTAAAGAAGGAAGGTGGGTTTTAGACATAAGACCATTTCAGTTTTCTTAAGATATATTTATTTTATGTCTATGGGTATTTTGCTTGTTTGTGTGGTGTGTGTGTATGTGTGTGTGTGTGTGTCACATGTATAAGTGATGCCAAAAGAAGTATGAAGAGAGCATTGGAGTCCCTGGAACTGGAATCACCATGTGGGTGCTGAGAACCAAACCCAGGTCCTCTGCAAGAGCCACAAGTATTCGTAACCACTGGGCGATCTCTTCAGACCCAATTTTTGGTTATCTTAAAAGCTGAATACTGTTCAATTGTGTAAACACAGCATGTTTTCATTATCCATTCATTGGTTTATGGGGGTGTAGATTGTTTCTGTTTCCTGGCCATTGTGAACAAAGCAACAAAGAACACAAATGGTCAATTATTTCTACAGTAGGATGCAGAGTCCTTTGGGGATGTGCCCAAGAGTAATATAGAGCCAGATCACGTGGTAGATCTATGTCTAGCCTTCTGGGGAACCGTCACACTGATTTCCAAAGTGACTGCACCCAGTTGTTTGCACTCCTACCGGCCTTACATCCACACTCACATTCATCATTGTTGTTTTTATTTTCTCTCTCTTAGCCATCATGATAGGAGTAAATTGAAATCCCAAGGTAATTTTAATATGCATTTCCCGAGAGCCGAGGATCTTGAAGATGTTTTAAAACACTTCCCAGCCATTTGTATTTGATCTTTTGAGAACGCTCTGATTTAGTTCATGGCCTCATTTTTTTAAACCTGGGTTGTCTTCTTGAGGTTTGGTTTTGGGGGGTTCTCTGTATCGTTTAGCTATGACTGGTATAGCTAGCGAATACTTTTCCCCAGTTCTGTACTTTGAATGGTGGTTTTCTTGGCAGTATAGAAGCTTTGTAGCTTCATGAGGTCCCATTTCTTAATAATTGGTCTGAATGCCTGCACAGTCAGTGTCCTGTGATGTGAGTTCAAGGATATCCCTTCCTGTTGGATTCAGGGTACCAGGTCTTTCTCAAAGACGTTGAACTATTTGGAGTTTTGTGGGGGGTGAGAAATAAGGTTATATATAGTTCCATTCTTCTGCACATAGCTATCTAGTTTGTCTAGCAACATTAGCAGCATATTGATGTTGATGTCTTTTCCCCAATGTGTATTTTAGGCTATTTTTTTTTTTTGGTCAAAAATCAGATGACTCTAAGATCCTGTGCTTATATATGGGTTCTCAGTTCTGTTCTGTCAGCCAGTGTGTCTGGCTTTATGCCCATGCATATGTGGTTTTTATTACTATAGCTCTATAATATAATCTCTGGAGAGGTTCAAAAATGATCAGGTCAGTGAGCCTGCTGGGATCCATACTATCTCAGGCAAAGGCTGGAGGTCATAAATGCACAGCCCTTTCCAGGACAGCCAGGGATGCACAGAGAAACCCTGTCTCGAAAAAACAAAAACAAAACAAATAAACGCACAGCCCTGTGCTCCGTGGGGTGGGAAGAGCCTCGATTCTCCCACTCTGGGGCAGTGTGTCTGCATCCCTGAGGTCTGCATCCCTGAGGCCTCCGCTCTTTTCTGAGCTCCAGACCCGCCCTGTGGGAAGTGGCACAAGGAACCTGTGACCCACCTTGCCTGCCCTGTGGGGCTGAGCTCACCCCCTTTCTACAGGCTCCCAGGGAGACATTGTACAGGCCCAGCCCTGCCTCCCCTGCTCCTCCCAGCTCTTCATTCTCTTCTCCCAACTGACTTCCACCTTTGCTGGCAGCCAGCTGCTTCCCTTGAGACCCACGGCTGCCCTCTACGCTTGTTGTAATAACAGTAAGTTAATTAAATATTAGGTAAGCCAATTAGAGAAAGGATTGTTTTTATTTCCTCTTGATACATGTTCGAATGCTTTGTAAGACCTCAAATGGGTCTCTTGAAAATGTGAGACCACTGTAAGATATTCTACATTGTGTTTGTTTGTTTGTTTTGTTTTGTTTTGTTTTGTTTTGTATGTTGACTGTTTTAACAGTATCTCCCTGATCTGGGTGTGCTTTCAAGGCATGCACTGCAAATCAAACAGGTGATTTAAGCAGAAAAAACAATAGAAAGTACCACCTGATGAACCTGTATCCTAGAAAAGGCCTAGATAAGGATCTGAGTTCAAGGCCAGCCTGGTCTACAGAGCCAGAGCCAGGACAGCAAGGGCTACACAGAGAAACCCTGTCTCAAAACAAAAACAAAAATCTCACACAAGGGTCGGCATATGTCTTCTCATTCGTGTTTTGAGCTTAAGGAGCAACCTAAAGGAACTATGTTGTTTCTTTAATTCTTCGATTGGGAACCATGTCTTTTACTTAGACACGGCATCTGGGATGGAACCTTCTGAGATCACACCTGTCAGGGAGGGTTCAGGAATAAAGGCATGTACGAAGAAGCTCTGAGCTAAGCCAGCAGCACAAAGGACGTGCCCAGCCAGTTATGGTGCTTCAACATTGGCCAGAGCTTAATCTCTTTGGGGGGGGGGGGGAGGTTCGAGACAGGGTTTCTCTGTAGAGCCCTAGCTGTCCTGGAACTTACTCTGTAGACCAGGCTGGCCTCAAACTCAGAAATCCACCTGCCTCTGCCTCCCAAAGCTTAATCTTATGGTATGGTTTGCTCTATTCTGGAAAAGGGAAATTGCATTTGGACACGCCCATGCAGAGCTGCTGCTGTGTTTCCTATGCCTCCCACCCCCAAATCCACTCCACATCAAACACACTCTGAAAATGTGCAGGTATCCTTCTAGGTCCCAATTCCCAATTCCCCGGGGCCTCTGACAGGAGGATCACTTGTACCCCGGAGTTCAAGGTTAGCCTGCGAGACTCAGCAAGATGGAGGGAAAGAGAGAGAAGATGGAGGGATAGTGGGAGGGACAGAGGCTGGGAAAGAGCTCACTGATAAAGCATGAAGGGAGATTTAGGATGTGGAAGACCAGAAGAAAAGGAAGAAATAAGGAGACAAGACCAGGTACCAGGTGCGGTAGGAATGAGAAAGCCGGTGATCTACCTGCTTGGAAATGTCACGATGGAACCCATGATTCTGCACGATGAATATTTGATGACAATAAAAAAATTTAAAGGCAAAAAACACGTGGAGAGATAAACTCGAAATGAGAGAGTGACTTGATTGTGTGCCAGCAGAGGGACAAGAGCTAGGTTGCCAGGGGGCTTCCTGTCTACCGGGGTGCAGCATGGATTACCAAGGTGCCAGGCTGCCATGCATCAAGGGCCATCCTCCTCACACCTCCTCATCACTCCCATGATGCCTTGGTGAGAGAACCTCAACACAGGAAGTTCTGGGCAGTCACTTGGGGCTTGGTGAGCCGCTGGGCATAGTGGTGACGTTACCACTGAGGGCTGGAGGTGTAGCTCAGTTCTAGAGTTGCTCAGCAAAATCAGAGCCCTGAAATTCAATGCCTGTCATCCCCCAAAAAAGAAGGAGTAGGGGAGAGAGGGAAGGAGGGAAAGGGGAGGGAGAGAGGGGGTGTGCCACCACTGAACTTGGGGGTGGAATTTAGAACCAACATCATTTTCTGGGGACCCTTTACCTTCTTTATCTACTCTAGTGTACAGGGGAAAGGCTAAGCTTAGGATCCTACACTGAGCACACCCTTGTGGTGGGGGACAACTTTAAGATGTATTTTGGATCAGTTCCATGGCAGGAAAGGCATATCAAGTGGGACAAGCTCCTTTCTGTGATGTCAGGAGCTTATATCTTAGCACATTGGGAGGGTGGAGCTGACGACAGTTAGACCCCCGGTTTTGGCTGTGACCCTACAAGAACCCATGCCGACAGCTCTCTGCCTGACAGCTAGCCCCCCTATCCAGAGGTTCCAAAACCTCCCCCAAACATTAGGGCTTCTTAATGTCCAAGCCAAATCCAGCCTTGAGAGCACGGGGCGGGGGCGGGGAGTGGTCAAGTGGCTCTCCAGTCTCCAACTCCATGGTTATCTTAGACCAGCAGGTCTCAGCCCGTGGGTCACAGCCACCGGAAAACTCCTATCTCTGATGGTGCAAACATTGGGGAACACATTTCCGATGGTCTTAGGAATCCCCGACCACAAATTTATCTTCGTTGCTTCTTCAGAACTGTAATGCTGCTACTGAGCGGTGCCTCGGTTCCTAAGACCATCGGAAATAAGGGGTTATCAATGGTCGGGACCCACAACTTGAGAACAGTTTTAGACATGGTAAGTGGGATCAAGGCATCTGGCTACGTTGCAAAGCAAGAGAGGCTGCTCCATCACCAGCAGGACAGAGCCCCACATCCCTACTTCACCACTCTGACCACAGCATCGACCTACCTTTTTAAGTTAAGGCTCTGACTGACTCTGTGTACCCCATGACCCACGCCCCCACCGCAGCTCCTGATCAGCGTTCCACTGAAGCAGGTATAAGGAGGTCCCTAAAGGATCGGAAATTTCTCCCTGCTTTCAAATGTGAGAAGCCCGGAGCCAGGGGCTAACCTAAAGATCAGTCTAGAGCAGATCTAGAGTGCAGCTTGGAGGTAAGGGGGCCTGTGTAGCATGCACAAAACCCTGGATTTAATCCCCAACACCAAGAGAGGTTTGGAAGATAATCCTGCTCTGCCACCACGGAGCCAACCAAACTGCCCTACAGAGAGAATTGTCATCCGCAAATAGAGGCACCACCAGAGACCCGGGCTCTCGGTAAAAGAGCTCTGGGGGTCACTCAAGGACGTCTTCCCGGGGTGGAATGGTACAATTCCTAACAGTGACATGGGTTTTCATCAAGAATTGCCCACCTGCCTACGTAATGGGTGGCCATGATGTACAGAACCTCTGTGGTCTTTATCCGTACCAGGTTATCATCGTCTTGCAGCAGGGTCTTCAGGCTCTCCAGGCAGCCTGTGGGGACAGGAAAACTTCTGAATGTCTGCCAGTCCAAATGACAATCAGATAGAAGTCAACCCATGGCCCCGTGTCAGGTAACAGGAAAGTGCCAGAGGTCTGTACTTTGGCTTTGCAGGAATCAAGTCAGCCACACAGCATTTGTTAGTTAGAAGGGGCTCACACCCAGAGACAGTCCTATTTAAGCATCCTCATAATTCTTCCATCCCCACCCCTGGTATGTATATATGTATGTATGCATATATGTATATGTGTGTGTGTGTGTGTGTGTGTGTGTGTGTTTGAGACAGTGTCTTACTATATAGCTCTGGCCATCCTGGAACTCACTCTGTAGACCAGGCTGCTGGCCTCAAACTCACTGAAATCCACCTCCCTCTGCCTCCTGGGGATTGGGAATAAAGGCATGTGCCACTGCACCCAGCCTTGTGTGTCCCTCAGCCCCGCCCTCCCACCTCCAGAGCTGAGGACCAAACCAACCTAGGACCTTTTGCTTGCTAGGCAAGCGCTCTACCACTAAGCTAAATCCCCAAGAAAATAGGAAAAGTCATATTTTCCTATTAGTTCCTCCTCTTGCAGTCAGCCCTGGGGTTAAAGGAAAAAAAAATTGCCCTTGACATTTCTCTGATCTCAGGAGAGACATGAGGTCAGATTGGAAGCCTGCCACATGCATGCCTCTCTTGCAGAGGGTGCTGAGGTCAATTCTCAGCGCCCACATCAGGCAACTCACAACTACCTGTGACTTCAGCTCTGGGGACCAGGCGCCCTCCTTGGATTCAGAAGCACTTACCAACCTACAGACACATACCCACATAATAAAAAATAAAAAAATAAAAAAAAAAGATACATTTCACAAACTAGTCACTGTGCCCTTGAATTGGCTAGATCTAGGGACGACAGATTTAGCATATAAAGATCTGGCTTAAAATTTTAAGGATTTACTTATTTTATTTAAAATTAAATCTAGGTGTGTGTGTGCAAGTGCACATGGAGGACAGAAGCCTCCATTCTCTGGAGCTGGTGTTGCTGGTGTGCTCTCTGATGTCGGGTCTGGGATCTGAACTCAGGTCCTCTGGAAAAATAGCAAGTACTATTGAGCACCGAGCCATCTCTCCAGCCCATCCTGTTTAACTTATTGATTAGGCAACCTTAGACTCACACCCCTCCTGAACACGGAGTTTCAGACCTGTAAATCAAAAATGTGTCTTCTCTTGGGGGGTAGCGCTGCACTTGGGGGCATGGCTGGCCTGAAATCCAGCTTCATAAGTAGCAGCTCTTACTCCTGATGCCATCCGATGTCTGAGCTGCCCCTTCCCCTCCCTCCCCACCTCCCACCCCCCCAGCCACTGATGCGTGATGCTCTCACCTATGTTGATGGCCTCGTAGACATACTCAGGATCGTGCATGAGGTCACACAGAGCCACTAGCGCTTTCTGCCTTGTCAGGAGATCCCCTGATTGTAGCTCCTCATTAAGCTTGCGCAAGGCCCGGCAGCCATAAGCAATGGCGGCTTTTGTGGGGTCGATGTCAGGAGGCATATACATGGAGATGCGGGCATGAGCCATCTTTTCACGCCTGCCAAAGGGCTTTGAAAATGAAACTCGGTAGAAACTGCTAATAAAAGAACAACAACAACAAACACGCACAGAGAGAAAAAAAATCGTCATTATTACTATTATCATGTAGAAGTTTATCCATCTCAGCCTCAAAACTGTCCGTGAAGACAAACAGGGTGGATACTTTCATCTGGATTTACTGATGAGCAAATGGGCTGACCGGATTTCTCAAGGTCACAGCACAGGTGTGGCCCAATGACAGAAGAAATTGCTTGGGATACTTGGTAGATTGGTTCCTTAGTCACAGGTACCAAAATGGGGAGCGAGGTGGGGGGTGCAAAGAATAGGCCAGCCAAGTAAAAACCAACATGTTTTCTCCTTTGATGCTCCTGCTTAGCTGGTGACAACAATAATTTGTAACTGCCAGTTACTAACTCAACTGCTTAAAAAGTGCCATCCATGTTTATAAGTAAGGAAATAGATTTTTGGCTAGGGAGTTGGTAAAGCTAGAAACTATTCAAATAAAGGTCCTGTTCCTTCCTGTCAGGGACATGCTTAGGACACTTTTGCAAGAAGGGATTAAGGTTAAAGAAGGATTTCTTGTCCCCCACACATACACTCTTTGAACAACCACAGGCAGTGCGGCTTCATGGTTAAGACTGGATATAGTCCCGGGCCACGGGCTATTCTCGACAAGTCATTCCCTCTTCTATATGCATCATCTCTGCAGCTGAAGAGTTAGGTACTAAGCATTTCCTTCCTGCCCTTCCAGCACCGCCGTATAACTGATACCCATGAGCCTGGCTGGCCAGAACTTGGAATATATTGATTGTGGTTATTTTCCTGATCACTATTGCAGAAGCAGGCAGGACTCAAGACAGGGAGGAAAAGGGCCAGCCTGGGAAGGTAACAGCCATCTCTAAAATGGGGTCCACTCCAGGGGATCTTAGTCTCTGGGACCATGGGCTGCCCTCCTATAAAAGGCACAGACTACAGGAATCCTGCTACCAGAAGGAAAGGCGAGACCCAGGCTATGAGGGCACCAGCCCCGTGTGAATGAAACTGGGTGGGTCAGGTAGCCCCCTATGCCCTGCGCCAGGCACCCACCTCACAGCTGCCTCACTTGCCTCAGTGTGTAAAGTGAAGTCTCCTGGTGTCTGCCAGCCAGAGCGCTCATTACCAGGTGACCTGGTTGCTAGGAGACTGCCAGCGTCTGCAGCTTCCTGGTCAATACTCTGGGGAGCCAAGGCGCAGGCGCAAAAACGACTAAGGCTAAGCCCAGTGGAGAAGGGAAAAAACAACGTAATTTTACAATGTTACTAAGTAGAACAAAGACAAGTCTCCTTGGTGGTACAGATTTCCTGTGACCTTTGCATGCTTTGGGCCATCCGCATTAAGAAAGTGTAACTTTATACATTTCAAGGCTAAGAATCTCAAGGAAATTCAGTTGCTTTTTCTGAGTCACATAAACCTGACCCCAGAACTGGGTCAGGGCCCATATTTCTGCAAGCCGATCACCCAGTACATACTGGCTGAAGTGGTTTTCTAGGCCCCCAACACCACCTGCTTAACATCTCCTTTGGCTCCCCAAAGACTCTCTTCACCCGAGTCTGGGTGAGTCTGTACATGCCTTTATTACTGGCTACATTGAAGGTAGACACATACAATCTAACAAGGCCCCATTACATTCTCAGTACACATAGGCAGGCCCCACATAACCCCTCTCCCATATACATACAACATACCAAAACCCTACCTAGTTTACTACACACGATATAGCAAACCCTGACTAACTTCCCTAACATATACACATACGCCATATGGAGACTTTACATAAGTGTGCATGTGTGTGCGCGCGCACACACACACACACACACCCTAAGACCTTGCACAAACTCAAACACACACAGAATGTAACAAAACACCTGTCTGACATCCCCCATAGACACAACTCAGTAAGATCCGCCTAACCCTCTTGACATAGCAAGACCTTGCCTGTGTCTGTTCCGTTTACTGCCTCTCCGTGCTGAGCGTGTACCAAGAAGCGTTTGATAAGTGCAAAATGAATGATTTATGGGCTTGTATTAAGAGTTACAATTTAAAAGCATTTTTTTCTGCAATTCACACATTAACAAATGTATTAGTTACTCTTTCCCCGACATGAGAGAATGCCTAGGAGAAGCAACTTACATGAGAAAAGCTTTAGTTTGGCTTGGAATTTCAGGAGGTCTGACCCACGGGTGCCTGGCAGACTATGACAGTGGGAAAATGTGAACCAGGGGTGGAGAAGAGAGGAACAGGGATAAGTATTTCTAAGGACTTCCCCTCAGTGACCTGGCTCCTCCCACCAGCGGGCGAGCAAGTCTTCTAAGCACTGTAGTTTCCCTTGTCCGGTCAAGGGTCAAAGGTCGCTATGAGAGAGGGCACCCATTGGGCGCATCAGATAGTTTTCTTGTTCGTATGACGAGAAACCAGACAAAAGGCAAATTGAGGGGAGAAGGATTTATTTCAGCTCATATATTGAGGGTACAGTCCATCATAGCACACAAGGCAGGACAGCAGAAGTGACTCTGAGCTCTGACTCTTCACCATCTGGTAACCCGATAGAACTAGGAGCAGGGAAAGGTGAATGCTGGGGCCCACCTGGCACTCAACTTATATTCAGGGTTAGTAACTCTCAGTTAAAGCTCTCTGGAAACATCCTTACAGACACCCGCAGAGGTGTTCACCTGAGGGTAACTAAATCCTGCCAACAGTGATGCTCAAATGTGGCAGACTTAATAATAGTTTCCCATCAGTTGGACCTTCCGGCAGTGTCGACCCTATTTCCCCGTGCTGCACTGCGGCCTTTCTCTTTCTCTTCTGGTCCCAGGTGCTGCGGGAGCTGCGGGTTACCGTGCAGACGTGGCCAGGTCCAAAAACCACACCACACACAACCAGTTCCGCAAATGGCACAGAAATGGCATCAAGAGGCGTATGCCTTTAATCCCAGCACTTGGGAGGCAGAGGCAGGTGGATTTCTGAGTTCTATAGAGTGGTCTACAGAGTGAGTTCCAGGACAGCCAGGGCTACACAGAGAAACCCTGTCTTGAAAAACGAAAGGAAAGGAAAGGAAAGGAAAGGAAAGGAAAGGAAAGGAAAGGAAAGGAAAGGAAAGGAAAGGAAAGGAAAGGAAAGGAAAGGAAAG
>NC_034598.1:39737449-39743148 GCF_900095145.1 Mus pahari
CCAAAGAAGAAGAAGAAGAAGAAGAAGAAGAAGAAGAAGAAGAAGAAGAAGAAGAAGAAGAAGAAGAAGAAGAAGAAGAAGAAGAAGAAGAAGAAGATGATGCAGGCCAACAATGCAAAGGCAGTGAGTGCAGGCACAGAGGCCATCAAGGCCCTTGTGAAGCCTCAGGCCATCAAGCCCAAGATGCCAAAGGACCTGGCTTTCACCACTCACCCCAAGCTTGGGAAGCAGATTCGAAGCTACATGGCCAAGGGTCGTAGGCTCTGCCAACTGAAGCCCAAGGTTCAAACAAGGCAGAGGCCGCAGCTCCAGCTGAGGCCCAGGCTTCAGCTCCCGCTCAGGCTCCCAACGGTGCCCAGGCCCCTGTGAAGGCCCCATTGAGAAGGCTCCTGCCAGTGGGAAGACAGACGGACTGCTGGGACATACCTACCTACTTACACACTATTTGCAGATAACGTGTGTCCTATGCTTTTATTTTTACAAATAAACTCCAGGCAAGAAAAAAAAATAGTTTGCCAATGTTTTGCTGTAGAGAACACCTCTAGCTCTGGGCAATGGTGATGCGTGTTTAGATGCCTTCTTGGGGATCTGAAGGCTCCTTCTGATGAAGACTACTCGGTGGCGTCTAGAGACATCTGATGGGTGACTGAGAAAGGATGAAAAGCCAGGGCAGCCTTAAGATTCCACTGAAATGCTCTTTGTCCCTGAGTGGGGCGGTTGATCTTTTTGGAGCTAATCTTTCAGTAGCTGCTATAGCGTAAAACACCCAGAGTCCTGACGTTACCACCCCCACCTCACGTCCTTAAAGTCCAGGAAGACACTAGGCATATGGTACATGCCCATCATTCTATCACAAGGGGGCAACAGGATCAGGAGTTCACGGCGCTATCATGGAAAATTTGGGGTCCGCCCTAGACTACACGAGGGCTTGCCACAAGCAGTTTTTTAAAAGACTACAGGGGAGCTCTGTCAGCATGGTGACCACCACCTGTGTCTAACCCACCCTGGCAAACCAACATAGGCCTGTTTCTCATTTTGTTCCAGGAGAAAAAACGGGTCCACCAGTCCTGCTCCATCTCTACTTCTTAGCCATTGGCCCGCCCATTAAAAGCCTTGCCTGCCGATCCTGCACACACCCAGGTCCCCTCTCTATTGCTTCTGTGCTACAAGACCCCAAGTCTCCAGCAGCAGCATCCTTACAAGAAACCGTTAACTTCATCAGACCCTTTTAAAAGCTGAGTAACCTGAGCTTTGGAGATATAGGACCCTTTAAACCAGAGGCCTTAGAAGTGGAACCACTTGCCAGGCGGAGGTGGCTCAAGCCTTTAATCAGTCAGAGCACTTGGGAGGCTGAGACAGACAGATCTCAGAATCTCTGAGTTCAAGGCCAGTCTGGTCTACAGAGAGAGTTCCAGGACAGCCAGGTTTGTTACACAGAAGAACCCTGTTTCCAATGTGTGTGTGTGTGTGTGTGTGTGTGTGTGTGTGTGCGTGCGCGCACGCATGTGGGGTGTGTGAGAGAGAAATAGCTCAGTGAGTAAGAGCACTTACTGCTCTTCTGAAGATGCTGAGTTAAATTCCCAGCACCCACATGGCAGCGCAGCTTACAACTGTCTGATGCCGTCTTCTGTACAGATGTACGTGCAGACAAAAATACCCATATACATAAAATACATAAAGACATCAAGTCACTCAACAAAGGTATCAAGCAAAGGCATATGGATATTTCCTGTTGCATTAAAGACAATTAAAATAGATCTAGCAAGGATCCAGTACTCCACTTAGAAATCTACCTGCCACTGTCCTTCACAAAGGGTCTCTCTAGCCCACACTGCCCTAGTTTTATTTTAAGAAGGTGTGAATACCCCCTGGGCTGGGAGTCAGAAAATCTGGGTTCAATTCTATTTCTAACTCGCTAGGCAAATCTTTTTGAATGAGGCTTTTAGTTTTTGTAGGAGGGAGGGAGGGAGGGAGGGAGGGAGAGAGAGAGAGAGAGAGAGAATGAGAATCAGAGTCGGGAAACCTGAACTTTTCAATTTTGGTAAGAGTTCTGCTAAGAGTTACAAGGCCTCTGGAATACATCCTATCCTCTACACCTTGCTTTTCAACAGGAACTAGCTGGAAGGAGCCCAGTAACTTGAGTCGCTTTTTAAAAATCCATTAACCGAGGAAATTAATTTTTCAGCCTGCACTCCAGAAGCCAGGCACATGATTTCCAAATAGCATTAAATTCAAACGGATGCAGTAAGGCAGATGGTAGGCGTGAGGCGTGTCCTTCCCTTGCAGGGGGGAAGAAGCTGGGCTCCAGTGCCTATCAAAACTCCTTCTCCGGAGGCCGTCACGACCCGGCCCACCAAAGTAGCTAGAGTGAACCTTGAGCCAACCCCACGCACGGGCCCCGCCTGCTCATCAACGCCTTGGTTGTCATGGTGAGCCCGGGGCGCTGCAGTGGAGTCCGGAAGTCTCTGAGCAAGCAGTGCAAAGCTCGAGGTCCCGGGAGGCTCTCGTTGCTATGGTGATGACTCCGCGAGGGCCTCGGGCCAGCGGTATCCGAGGACTGGAGGAGGGTCCAGACCCCGCCCCCGACGTCGGGATTCGGGAGCTACGAGCCAGTCCCGCGAGGCCACTGTTGCTGTGGTGATTTGCAGCGGCCTGCGCGCAGGAGCCTGATCTTTGCAGCTTTGGTGAGTCCTCTCACCCTCCCGGCTGGAGGTTATGGTCCTGAGGCTGTCAAGCCCCCTGCCCTCCTCCTACTCCCAAACCTGAGTGTGGCCTGCAGGCCTGGGCCAGGCCTCTGCGGGAGCCAGGTCAGAAGAGGACAGCCGACTTAGGAGTGGTGGTGGGGTAGATGCTGGGTGATGTAAGGCAGGGAAAGTGGCTGGAACCTAAAGTCACTCAGAGACAGACTAAGGGCAGGGGACCCCTCCCTACTCTATTTCCATTATCTGGGCTGTGATCCACAAACAGGATTGGTTTTGGTTTGGTTTGGTTTTTGGATTGTTTGTTTTTTTAATACCTCCCACATGCCAAGGAAGTGAATCCAAAAAAGGAGCCCCTCTTCCTAGGCGTGGGATCAAGGAGACCACACCTCCCAACTCTGGGCCAGATGGGGTATGGGCTGCCCCTCCTCCACTGTGCTGCCTACGTCGCGAATGGCCTCTGCCTAACATTTGCAGATAGGGGTGGAGACCCAGATATGTTTTAAGTCACAGGTGCATTTTGAGAATTTGAATGGCTTCCTGAGTCTTGTTAAAAGACAGCTATAACAATTTTTGTCCTAATTGACTCCGTGAATCTAGAATTGGGCAACACTTCATCCTGTGAAATAAACTGAGTGTTGTCATGTTTTCCTTGGCTCGGTTTGGGTCTCTTGGTGTGACAGGCTCTCAGTGTGTCATGGAAGGACTCCGGAGCTCATCATCCTCCTGCCTCTGCTTCCCAAGTGCTGACTATATAGACCCGTGTCACGACGACACGTGGGTAGGAGTTTGATTTTATAGACAGAAAAAGAAAGGAGAGTAAAAATAGTAAAAAAGCAAATTGGTTATTTCAAAGTTACTTCAATTATAAGACAATTCATGCCAGCTCAGGTTGACCGGTCCCCTTGACTTCCCACAGAAGTCCCAAAGATCTCTTGTTTTGTTGGAAAACTAGCCCATTCAGAAGTCTGTTTGATCATGTGACACCTAACATACTCTGTGCTAGTCCGATCTACTGGGCCATGATGCAGAATGTTTTATGTAATACTCTTTACCCCCCTGATTGAGTCTGCAGAACACTGGAAGAATGAGGTCCTCTTGGACCCCTTTGGGGCCCCCTGTGAGCCAGGACCGCATCATCACCAGCTTCCCTAAGGTACGGTCATTAGAACACCTTTGTTGTTGTTTTGTTTTGTTTTGTTTGGGTCTGGATAGCTTTGGTAAAAGGTCTCTACTATCCCAGAAGAACCTGGGGCTCACTATGTATTCCAGACGAGCCTTACAGTTCCAATCCTCCTGCCTCCGTCTTTGAAATGCTGGGATGACAGAAATGTACCGCTGTTCCCAGCCCTTCTTGTCTTCTTTGCTGATGTGATACCTCAGCCATAGCCAGCTTGGCCAATATGCCTTCCTGCCCAGAAGTCAAACAAGTGAGCTGCAGAGATTGATCTAATTTATTGTTTTTTTTTTAACTTATTTATTATATATAAGTACACTGCAGCTGTCTTCAGACACACCAGAAGAGGGCATCAGTTCTTGTTACAGATCGTTGTGAGCCACCATGTGGTTGCTGGGATTTGAACTCAAGACCTCTGGAAGAGCAGCCAGTGCTCTTAACAGCTGAGCCAATTTCTAAGAAGATAAAAGACTGGGTGTTGAGTTCCTGTACATCAGGCTAGTAGCAGCAAAAGGTAGCAGCTGTATGGCGTGGAGACTGTAAGTCATGTAGACTTCCATGTAAAACCTGATGCTGTCATAGCTGTAACCTATGCTCACCCAAGCTCTAGGAGCTAATGCTGCATGAAGATAATACCTCTGAGCTCAGCTCATGGTATGTGTAAGCTCCCCGAGTCAGGACATTTCTTGTCATTCTTTTTGGCTCTCTCCACAGGGTGGGAATGAAACTTAGTGGGAAAGCACTGCTTTAGTAGTTACAAAACTGTGAGTTTTATCCCTAGCACTGTGGGGGTGGGGAGGGGGGAAGATATGAGAGAGAATATATGCATGGGTGTGGTGGCGCACACCTGTAGTCCCAGCACTTGGGAAGCAGAGGCAGGAGGATTGTGAGTTTGAGGTCAGCCTTAAACTATGTAATAAGATTTATCTTTAAAAAAAAAAAAAAAAAAGTCCTACTTCTGATCCCTAAATCCAGGGCTTTCGCCATTGTTAGTCTGCCTTCGCTTTTTGCTTAAAAGCTTCAATCTGTTTTACAGACTAATATTAACTGCAATGGAGAATGTCAAGTAACATTTATTGGGGGGGGGCAGAGGAACAGTATTTACCCATATTACAGACACCCTTGCCCATTAGGTAGCCACTTCTAGGAATTTGAACTCTTATATGTCCTGGCATGAGTGGGGAGTGTGTGAAAGGTCAGGCATTGTAGCTGTTAGTATGAGCAGAAAGTCAGATTCAACCTCAGTATCCATAGAGAGGCAGAGGCAGGTAGTAACGCTGCGCCTCAGTGCAGATAGGAGGGACTAGGCACCTCTTCCCAGTCCTGAGGAGGGCCAAACCAACTGTTACATACAATGCGAAGAATGGAGTGGTGTGTGGTCAGGTGTGTGTATCACTCCCGTGTGCACATAAGAAAGGAGCTAGGCTACAGCAGAGCCTCATGCTGAGGCACTTGATTAAATTCCTGGCATCACCAAGAAAAAGGGGTGGGAGGGTAAAGAAATGTCTGTTACTCCGTGCAGGAAATATTTCTGAAAGGTAACATTGAGATCCTGTTGTCCATTGATAACCACTGGCAAATGAAAAATTAGTTTTCTCCAAGGGAGTCTCACTGGGGAAACAAAGCACTCTTAAGAGTAGGCTGTGTGCCCGGTAGTAGACAGCCAACAGAAAACTAAAGAGCATCTTTAGAGGCTCTTTGTCTCATAACATTAAATCTGGGCAGCCACCTTTTTCTTCTTCTTCTTCTTCTTCTTCTTCTTCTTCTTCTTCTTCTTCTTCTTCTTCTTCTTCTTCTTCTTCTTCTTCTTCTTCTTCTTCTCC
>NC_034598.1:39743208-39758653 GCF_900095145.1 Mus pahari
CTCCTCAGGCTTTCCTCCTCCTCCTCCTCCTCCTCCTCCTCCTCCTCTAGCATGCAGGTCTTTTGAGTACATGTTAAAGACTTCTGGTTCTGATTTCTTTGGGATTTCTGTGTATGTGAACATGTGTGTATCTGATTCTCTATGTGTTTCTTGTGCTTTTTCTTTGGGTCTTTTTCTTGTTTGGTTGTTTTATCATACTCTGATATCTTTGGTTTTTATTTTGATGGTTTGTTTCAGTTTGGAGACAGGATTCCTCTGTGTAGACCAGGCTAGCCTTGAACTCACTCTGTAGACTAGGCTAGCCTTGAACTCAGAGATCCACCTCTCTCCCTCTGCCTCCAGCGTGCTGGGACTAAAGGCGTGCGCCACCACTGTCCGGCTGACTTGTTTGTTTTTTATTTATTTTATTTTACTATTCCTTAGATGCCTTTTGATCCATACCGAAAGGGTATGGATCCAGATGGGAGGGAATTGGAAGGAATTGGGGGAGAGGAAACCATAATCAGAATGTATTGTGTTTTTAAAAAAAAATCTATTTTCAATTAAAATTTTCAAAAAAGAAAGACCCTCTTGTCCATTGTCGCCCCCGTATGGCTCAGACAGGTGTGAAGCAGACTTTTTTGTGTCCTGTGGATTCTGTGGGAAAGCTGGTAGAGGAAGGCGGGGCTGTTGGCTGTGGGTGTCTCCATCTTTGGCCTTTGCTTCTTCCCCTTTCTTTTATTTTTTTCTCTTTTCCTCCAACTTCCTTCACAACACCGACAGAGAAAGCCTTTGTGCCTCAGAGATTGCAGAGATCCCGGGGTTTTTTACTGTGAGCTTGGGCCATTGCTCTTCCAATGTGGAGTGTGACCATGGTAACCAGGGATGATACAGGGTGGCGTCTCACTGAGCCAAAGAGAAAGGAACTATAATCAGAAAAAAAACCAACCAGGCCCGGACTCATGGGACAAACAGAAGACACTGTTCACGGAGTAAGACACTGAGGCTCAGACAGGGAAAGCTGTTTGACCTCCACACACTTGGCCTTGGTAAAGCTAAGATTTGACCCAGCCCTAGGGAGACTTAGACTTGCCCAGGGGACTCTGTCCTATATTCATAGAAGGCGGGATTCCCTCACTGCCTTCTGCCTACAGCAGTCAGGGCCACAGGTTTCAGGTGGCCATATCTGTCCTGCATCCCAGGACCATGTCAAACCTGAGGAGTTACTAACCAAGTCAGGCTGGGTCTATCTGATGGTTCCCAAGGCAGGTTCTTCTCTTCATTATTCTGTGCACCTCAATTTCCTTGTCTGAGAAATGGGCTCATACTTCCTACCCTACAGCTCTGGCATTACCAGGGATGAGGCACGTTAAAGAGACTGCAGGCCTCACACTGCAGGAGAGGAGGAGGGTTGGGAAGTGGGTCTCACCACCCTGATGGCCAGTTTGTGGTACCGAGATGCGGCACTGCAAGACGGTCCGCTTGCTCGTCTCCATGTCTGTGTGTCTTCCTGTAGTGGTACACGCCGGATGCCTGCCTGCAGCTCAAGGAGCACTTCCACAGCCAAGTCAGCACAGCCTGCCAGCACAGGAACACAGGCACCGCTGGGTAAGCCCATGGTGTGGAGGGTGTGGAGGGATAGGAGCACAAAGGCACTTACATTGTCTTAGTTAGGGTTAACGGCTGTGCGCCATGACCAAGGCAGTTCTTACAAGGACAGCATTTAATTGGGGCTGACTTACAGGTTCAGAGGTTCAGTCCATTATCATCAAGGCAGGAGCATGGCAGAGTACAGGCAGGCATGGTGCAGGAGGAGCTGAGAGTTCTACATCTCTATCTGAAGGCTGCTAGGAGAAGACTGGCTTCCATGCAGCTAGCAGGAGGGTCTTAAAGCCTACATCCACAGGGACACACCTATTCCAACAAGGCCATGCCCATTCCAACAAGGCCACACCCACTCCAGCAGGGCTACACCTTCTAATAGTGCCACTCCCTGGGCCCAACATATACAAACCATCACACACATGTTAAATGAAAACATGAGCAAATTGAATACACAGGCTGAACCAGTGCAGTCTGTTATCGGGCTATTAATCTAACTTTGCTATAATTTATAAGTTATATTTTATATAATATATAATTTTTATATTATATATCAGTTTATATAGTATAATAAATATAGTATGTTTTATATAGTATATGTAACATTATATTTTAGTTTATATATAATATATTAGCTTACATATAATATATATTAGTTTATATATATGACAATATATATTATATAGTAATATAATATATAATTTATATATAATACATAAACCGATATATAATATTATATATTTATATATAATTTATGTGATACATATATATTTATAAATACATGAATATAATTTATAGAATCTATAATTTCCCTGTTTCTCCGAATGTCATACAGGTGACTTTTCAGCCTGAGTGAAGTTTCCACACAGGTTCATTTCCTCTGTCTAAGGCAGCTATTTTCTTTGTCATCCCTTCACGTATCTGTATGTCAGATCCTCCAGGAGACCTCTCTGACTGCTTACTGTCCCTGCCTCTGGCCTGGCCTGGGGAGACCCTGCATACTACCCTTCTTCCGTGCCGTAGAACTCCATAATCTAAGGTCACAGAACTGTTGTTCTTTCTGAGAGGTCTGCCCCGTTCTTCCTCAGCTGCCACTGTCTGCTGACAAAGGGGATTTTACAGTAGTCTGTCCTTTCTCTAACAGATGGGCACAAAGGCCTGCCATTCCCTTTCCCTCCTGAGCTCACAAAATTATGTAGATGAGTCAGATCACAGGAGAGACCATCCCAGAGGTCCCCAGGGCTGCCCAGAGGGAGGCGGGAGCTCAGGTCAGAATTGCTAATGGTGACTTGAGGGGTTAAAGGTAAGGGTTAAAGGCTTCAGCGGGGGGTTCCTATGTCATATCCGGTTCTTGATGCAGATTATCTACTGGACCCTACACAGTGCCACAGGAGGTAAGGCAATTGAGACATGGAGAGTGCCCACTATACAGTCCTAGTGGCACCTGTACACCTTTCCCTCAGACATGGAATCAAGGCTGGCCTGTTCCAAAATGAGAGGGCTGCCTGAGAATAGGAAAGACCCTAGCCCTGGCTGATGCAGAAAGATAAACCATATACCCAGTCATTAACCAGAACGAATGTCTTCCTGCTGTCTGCAGACACAGGGGCCGCTAGAGGTCAGTTAAAGCGTTGACATATTTGGGAAGAGTTGCAGAGATGACTTTTATTAAAATTTGTACTAATCCGATGGAAGTGTGGGGTATGCCGTGGCACATGCACAGATATCCAAAGCAACTTGTGAGAAGCAGGTCTCCCCTTCCACCAAATAGGTAGGTCCAGGGGATCGAACTCAGGTCATCAGGCCTGGCGGCTATCACCGTTACCCATGGAGCCACCTCACCAGCCCAGAAACCCTTAAAAGTCTTAGCAACAGTCTCAGAGATGCCGCTGCTGCCTGAGATGCAGGACACGCCCATACAGAGGGAAGGTAGTAGTTGCTCTTAGTGAGCAGGGTCTCCAAGGAGCCCAGGAATCACAGAGCCAGTCTGCCGCTCGAACCATGAGCCCAGTCATGTAGACTCGGTATTCCGTTTATAGAGTACCCCTTAGCCAACCTTATCCCTACAGGCACCGGTGTACCCGCTTTGCATGTGCTGACCCCCGTATAGGTGCACATCCCAGAGGGCGTGTGAAGTTTGGAGGCAGGATACCTTGCAAAGGTGTCTCCTGCATATTGGTTCCTTGTCTACCACACCTTCAGTGCAGCACCTCCCAGAAGTTTGGATTCATCTTATGTTGGTTTTCACAGTACTTCCTGTGTTCTCCCTGCCCCTCAGTTTGTGGCTCAGTCTCTCCTCGTGCCCATGGCTAATGCTCAGGACAATGACCCTGGCCAAGTGGGGTCAAGGGTATATTGGTAGGGGCAGCAGGATTGCCAGAAGGAGTGTACGTTCTCCCATATCCCAGCACTGGAGAGCGGCTTTGGGGGTCGGCCTCCCTGCATCTAGGGTTGAAGGGTGACTCAGTTCAGGGATGGAAAGTGCAGATATACTGAAGACACCCCTGATATCACTCTCCAGGCTGATGAGGACATATTCCCTCTAGGCTCAGACTCTCCAAGGTGGTGGTCGTTGGTGATCTCTATGTGGGAAAGACGAGCCTCATTCACCGGTAAGCCCCACTCCCTCCTCATGCTGTCAGACCAGCTCCACCTTCCAGCACCAAGTTGTAGCACCATTGCCTGGGAGCCCCAGATAGCTCGGACGGGACGTTCTGGGAACATAACCCAACCTGAGCCTGGGAAACAGTTTGAAGGGTGTGGCCCTGGGGTACTGCTGGAGCACAGCGCTAGGGTTTGAGTCCCAGCGCCCATGCGATGTGGCTTGTAACTACATTCAGTTCCAGCCCCAAGAGGTCTGATTCCTTTGGCTGCTATAGGCATCTATACTAGACACAGAGAGAGAAGAAGGAAGGAAGGGAGGGAGGGAGGGAGGGAGGGAGGGAGAAAGGAAGAAAGGGATTTAAAAGAAGGCGATTAGGAGATTGACTCAGTCGTTAAAGTGCTTGCTGCATAAATCACCAAACCTGAATTTAATCCTCAGGACCCATGAAAAAGCCAGATGTGGCGGTGCATGCCCATTATCCCAGCACTGGGGAAACAGAGATAGGAACCCTCAAGGCCCACTGTGCAGCCAGACTAGACAAATCAGTGAGAGATCTGGTGGAGAGCAAACACATGCGCGCGCGCGCGCGCGCGCGCGCACACACACACACACACACACACACACACACATGCAAACACACGCACGACCCAGTAAGGTGACTGGCAGGTGATGGAGCACCCTAGATACTTAGCATTCATCACACCGTCCCCATGTGGCCCCCACCCAGCACGTCCTCCCTGGGAAGGGACCTTCAGTTCCTCTCACTGTTTGCTTTCTGGGCGGATGCAGCCCCCCCCCCCATTATTGTTATCGGCTGCCCCGTTGCTATGGTTTGGGTAAGAATTTCTCAAATGTCAGGGGCATGTAGTCTCCAGCCCGTGGAACTTTCTGTAGGGTGGCAGAACTCCTAAGAGGTAGAGCTTTGCAGGCAGGTCATTAGGACATTGGGGTGTACACATGAAGTGAACAGCATGCTGCCCTCGTTCCCTTCTTTAGCTTCTTGGCTATGAGACATGTTCTCTTGCTGCATCATGGTGACAGCATATCACTGACCTTAAGAGTATCCCTGGCTTCTAAAACTGTGGGCGCAGACGACCTCTCCTCAGGGGTTGCCATCTTCTCCAGAGTATGTTACGGCAGCGGAAAACATATCAACACACCCGTGCACCCACGGCCTCCGTGTTTTCCTTGATGTTTTTGTTTTGAGACAGGACTTTTTGTTTGTTAGCCCTGGCTGGCCTGGAACTCCCTATGTAGACCAGGCTGACCTCAGACTTACAGAGATCCACCTGTATCTGCCTCCCCCACATCCCCCACCCTACCTAATCCCCCCCCCCCCCGTGCTGGAATCTGGAATCGAAGGCACACACCCACCACACCCAGCCATCATCGCATATCGATTCCCTACCAGGGAGTCATGTTTCCCAGTGACACTCACTTCTGTGAGCATCTCTACCCACTTTTTTTTTGGGGGGGGGCTCTGCTGATTGCCTCACCTCCCACAGGTTGTGCAAGAATGTTTTTGACCGTGATTACAAGGCCACGATCGGCGTAGACTTTGAAATCGAGCGCTTTGAGATCGCAGGGATTCCCTACAACCTCCAGATGTAAGTCTCTGTTGAGTGGTTTTGCGATCGCCCTTAGGGAAAGCTCCTGGCTGGATCTCTGTGCCCCATGATTGCTCAGCATGAATGTCTGGTCAAGCCCTGTCCTGGGTGGTTGTAAGAAGCCAGGCTTCATGGTCTGTGGGTCCCTAGAGTCTCTGGCATCCTCACAGTTGCCTGGTGTTGTTCTCAGCCTGACCAGCATACCCATTCCCCACCCCATCTTCCTGAAGTTCAGCCTTCCTCCCCAGCTAGACCACCTGCGATCCCACAAGCGGCAGACTGGCCTCGGACAGTTTTTGGTTGGTTGGATGGTTGCTTTGTCCTGAGCTCTGAGCCTCTATTCTCAGCTATAAAATAGGACAAAGTCAATCCTTGAGTACCAGTGTTGGGTGAGTAGGGATCTGCTGGAGGCCACCCTGCCCTCATCCATCTCTCCAGCCTGATGTTCTCTGTCCCCCCCCACAACTTCCCTCTGTACACATGTGTCCATCTGTCCATCTGGTCCTTCCCCCTCAGTCTGTCTTCTCTACTAACCCGTGCCTTTGGCTCTCTCTCTCAGTGTCACACTAGTTGCTGCCCCACCTCCCACCCCGGTCACTCTCCCTGAGCAGTGCGGGGTCTTCCCAGGGCTCGCTCACCTTCCACCTTGCTGAAAGTGCTCTACGTTTTGCACCTCATTCTCCCCGGTCCCCAGAGGGGCTTGCAGCCATACCAGGCTCCCAGACCCCTGTGCTCTCTGGGGAGGCCCCTCCATCCTCCCTGCAGATTTGGTAATCTTTATGCTCTTCTTGCCTGTGGTGGCATTTGCCAAGTCTCCTAGCCCCCTGTCTTCCTCTCTGGCTTTGGTCTTTGTTCCTCCATGCCCTGCCTGGGCTAAGCCCACTGCTCCTGTGTCAGTTCACATCTCCACAGAGGCAGTGACCCAGTGTAATCCTGGAGCCAGAGGATAACACATCCTGTCTAAGGGTGAGCACACAGTCGGTCCAGAGAGAAAGATGCTATGAAAATCCAGAGCTCCGTGGCTGAGACTTCTGGAAAGCTAGGAGGAGCAGAGGTCTGGTCCAGAGGGAGCAGCCAGGTGGAGCTATACAGAGAGGGACCAGCAACTGGGCTCCTACTGGGGCTCCAGGCAATATCTAATTAGAGGGCCCAGCATAAAATGGGCACTGCCTTGCCCCAGACTCACAGGATCTTCTTTTTTTTTTTAAAGATTTATTTATTTATTATATGTAAGTACACTGTAGCTATGTTCAGACACTCCAGAAGAGGGCGTCAGATCTTGTGATGGATGGTTATGAGCCACCATGTGGTTGCTGGGATTTGAACTCCGGACCTTCGGAAGAGCAGTCGGGTGCTCTTACCCACTGAGCCATCTCACCAGCCCGACTCACAGGATCTTATGTTGACCCCATTGCTAGCCAACCAGCCTGGCTTACTGTGTGCCCACTCTCAGCTCCCATCTAAGTGGCTTCTTGACACATGGGGGAAAACGAATGAATTAATGAAGGAGTAAACCTAGAAGTGTTCACTGGGCTGAATTGCTCAGAAACAGATTCAGGTCACTGATGTCATATCTGTGGGTTATTTTTCTAGTTCACTGAAAAAAATGAAATGTTGATCTGTTGACTTTAAAAGGTGACCTTTTGTAGATTGGATGTCAGGGTACTCCCTACATATTGGCAACCCGTTGTAAGACCATTCAAGAAGCTCCCAGCTTGTCACCTCCCCTCCTTCATCTTGTACCGTGGCAGACATGATCAATCTGTTATTCCAATCCCTTTTCCATGGATCTAGGGCTCAACCTCAAACCCTCTCAACACGTTGTTTCAGAAAGCCAGAGCTAAATGGCCTGTTGCCCAAGGGATGTGACCTGTATGTCTCCGTTAGCACTGTTCCCCACCTGAGGAGCTACTGTTCTGAAGGTGGAACAGGGTCCCAGTCACACATATGCGTAGGGCCTGTCCTGAACCCCAGCATTGTCCTGCTGTAGAACCCATGGTCCTTATAATGCTACACTCAGAAGGGACTGAGCTATAACAAAACAATTTGTAATATTACACCTTCTCAGGCTAGAGAGATGGCTCAGTGGTTGAGAGCACTGACTGCTCTTCCAGAGGTCCTGAGTTCAATTCCCAGCAACTGGATGGTGGCTCACAACCACCTGTAATATGATCCGATGCCCTCTTCTGGTGTGTCTGAAGTCAGCTAGAGTGGACTTATATAAATAAAATAAATCTTTTAAAAGAAATTATACCTTCTCCCCTACTGGCACTGTGATCTTAGGAAAGAGCCTAGCAGGGATTGGTGGGAGCTGGAGGCAGGGAGAACTGGAACAACCAGGCACTTCCTGTTGTTCACGTGTGGCTGGCATGTTGGTGTAGATCCTAAGATCTTCCCATGGTTTCACTGCGCCGTTGCCTTAGAACACAGTGACTGCTTAACTAGCCCCCACTGTTTTCCTGTCTTCCCTATTCCCCCCACAGCTGGGACACAGCCGGGCAGGAGAAGTTCAAGTGTATTGCATCTGCCTACTACCGTGGTGCCCAGGGTGAGCAGCCGAATGACCCTGGAGTTCCCAGCCTATGTCACCTGCACAAATACTACTTCTCTGTACTCCAGGAGCCTCTTGGATAGCCCTGTAGCCAGCGCTTAGCAATGAAGAAGCCACCACCCAGGACTCTAGACCCTGGCTGTCTTTGACAGTCGCACCCTTAGGGAGTATCTGAAATATCAGGTGCAAACTGCCTCAACCCCCCAGTCTACAGCTCAGAAAAGAGCATTCTTGTTTACGGGTCCCAGAAAAAGAGAGATGACATCGTATTCCAGGTGACAATGAAGAGAGGCTTTTCCTGTCTTCGCCAGAGAGGGGTGACAGGTGGGCCCAGCAGGATTGGCAGGACCCGTATAGGTGCCTCTGTGCCCACTGCCAACATAGTCAGGGGCAGCTGGGGGCTGAGCAGGGCCCTAAGTCAGCAGAGATGGCAACGTAAAGTCCCCAGGGAGGAGACAGAAATAGAAGACAGTAGAGGGTGGAAAACCATCAATTGCATCCCAAATCAGTCTCACGGGATAGGCATGAATCTGTCTTCTCGGCGTTGGTGTGAGAATCACTGTGGTTTCATCCCAGTGTAAAGAAGGGGGAACAGGAGATGAGCAGTGGGCAGAGCCTCCAGCATGGCCCAGTCTACTGTGGCCTCCTCTAGCCATCGCCCCTCCTAACCTTTCTTTCCAAGGGGCTGCTGCTTCCCTGGAGCTAGCAGTGTGAGGTGCCTGGCATGCCTCATAAACAGTACTCCCCATGCCTGCCACCACCCTGATTATAGTCAGCCAAAGCACAGAGGAAGCCCTTGTGTAGCCTGCTCGTACGCACAGTAGGGCAGCAGAGAGCAGAGCTCTGCGTGGACCATCTTGCTGTGTGGCCTTCCCCTTGGGAATCCAGGGCAGGCTGTACAATGAAAGAACTGGCCAGAGAGATACCTTACAGGCTCCTGCCCACATAGCTCTACAAAAGCCATTTCCGTTAACTGGTTGTTCCTGATCCCCATCCTTCAGTGAAAAGTCTACCCAGGGTCAGGTCCTCGACTACCAGCTTTTCAAGACAGTATCCCTCCCTACAGCTGGGGGTATCATTCTCACCAATGTACAGACAGAGAAGCAGGTTCTCCATAGTTACAGCCCTCACCAAGCCCACTGGGCCACAAGTAGCAGAGGATCTCTTGCCAGAGTCTAATGCTTTGGGCCTTTCTCTGTTATCCCACCCCGACCCCCGGTTTGGAGGGTTTGGAGGGGTCTGGGGGGAAAGGCAGGTCCAAGGGGTAACCCCAGGGTGAGTCCTCCCTAGTCCCCACAGTGGGCCCATCCCAGTAGTGGTACTGGGAGGTACCACTTATGATCTTGGGAAGTACTCAGGGGAGTCTTCCCCCAGCACCCCTGTTGCTGATTGGCTGTTGGGTTTCCCTGTGTGTCCAGTGATCATCACAGCCTTTGACCTCACTGACGTGCAGACTCTGGAGCATACCAGGCAAGTAACCCCAGATCCCGCTCGCTCCCTCCCTCCGTGCATCAGAGACTCATGAAGCTACCCGGAAGGGCTACCAAACCCCCGTCTCAGGGCTAGACTAGCCAGTTGCCCACTCAGCCCTAAAGACGTGTCCTCACCCGCTGCCTGGGGCCTTAAGCCGACAGGCCACAGTTGGCTTTGATATCCCATTGCCACCATATTGGAAATCTTAATTTTGCACAAGGGCCCCTCCATTCCCTTTTACATTGGTCCCTAGTAATTTTCTAGCTAGTTCTCCCTGACAGAAATTTTTCCCTCGCTGTATTGGGCAGTGTTGTGGGCAACATGACCAATTTCAGAGGGCCATCATCTGCCAGCGATAATCCACCCAATGGACCAAGGCCCGCCCCATCTGTTTGCCTGGGCCATTCATATCAGAGTTATCCCTATGAAAGAGACAGGAAAGGTTTTCCAGCAGATAACAACAGGGGTCATCCAGGTCTCACAATAGGAGTCTTAACCTCTACCAAACCAGTGCCTTCATATTTCCAGCTCCTTCTGGTCCCACGGAGGCCCTCTAACTCCGGCACCAGCATCCCACTAAGTCAGTGTAGGTCAGGGTACCATCCCTGTTCCTCCTGGCTAAGCGCAAGTCTCTTGTTTGCCCTCTGTGCATCCCAGGCAGTGGCTGGAGGATGTGCTGAGGGAGAATGAGGCAGGCTCTTGCTTCATCTTCCTTGTGGGAACCAAGAAGGATCTCCTGGTAAGCTAAGTGAAGCTAGAGGCCCAACCCCTACTGGCTTTCCAGAAAATTGTTGTGTTTGCAGCCAACTCGAGGGACACTGAATGATACTGACATGCTTTGTGTTGGACTTCAAACACTATGGGTTATGAAACTGGAGAGAGCTCTTCCCCAAGAGGCAGGGCTCACTCACTTCTCTGGGCAAGCAGCATCCCTGCCCTGGGATACCCCACCACACCCACTTGCTTGGGGTGACTTGAGAAGTAGGGGTGGGGAGAGGAGGCCACCCTAGGTGTCCCCTGCGAGGAAGGGGAGGGCCAAGATACCCAGTCAGCCAGGGCCCTTTGTTTCTTCCAGTCGGATGCAGCGTGTGAGCAAGCGGAAGCAGAGGCTGTGCATCTGGCCAATGAGATGCAGGCAGAGTACTGGTCTGTGTCAGCTAAGACTGGTGAGTAGTGTACCCCACGTGCTACTATTATTAACTGAAAGACTGCCAGGCACAGAAACACAAAGAGCGAAGCTGGAAATCCAAGTTCCAGGAGTGAAAGGCAGGCAGTGCCTGGCACACGGGAGATTCTGAGGCTGTGGGAACTCGGAATTGGAGCCAGGGGTCCTTGCCTAGGTGCACAGAAACAGCGTATATCCGGCCACGGACTGGGCATGACTTGAAACTGGAGGTGGCACGCCCCCCCCCAGGCCACCACAAATAGCTGGCAGGGAGTGCCTGTGCCTGGGGCCCTCTGCTGCTCCCCCCATCCATCTACACTATAGCACCCACCCCTCCTTGACCACAGGAACAGGTAGGTTCAGTGAGATCCCACGGTGAGGAAAGTAGGGTTCCACAGCACAGTTCCACGGGTCATTAGTTATACACAGCAACAGTTACATGGGCTACAGGGACCTAGAAGAGGGTGCACACAGATTCTGTGAAAGGGCCAACAGAGAGAGATGTGGGTGGCACACAGAGAGAAGGCGCACATCCAAGCCCTGCTTGTCCCAGGTCATGAAAGGGTTGAGGAGCAACCTCATCGAGAGGGCAGGTGTTAGGAAAGGAAGGCTCGGAGCTTTAAGGGAGTAGTCTGGGGTGGGGTGGGGCAGCAGGGTAGGGGTAGGGACTGGAATCCACTGGGAAGCCAGGTTGCCACCCAGAACTCTGCTGCCTGCTCAACCATGGATGGACTGGTAACTGTGACTGCCAGGGTTCCCTGATAAGCAGCACGGCCACCGGCCTTAGGATGGGCTGACCTGGCACTTGTCCATCACGCGTCTGCGGGCAGCCTGAGTCACAGCCGTCCTGTGGGCCCCCAGGAGAGAACGTGAAGGCATTCTTCAGCCGCGTCGCCGCCCTAGCCTTTGAACAGTCTGTACTTCAGGACCTAGAGAAGAGGCCCAGCACCCAGTTCCAGGTCGGAGATGGAGATGGAGACCTAATACGTGCGTACCGGGAGGGCTGGGTGGGGCTGAGGAGCGGAATAGGAAGCAGGAGGCCACACCCACCATCCCTAACTTGCCACTTTTGCTGTCCTCTTGGGACCTTTGGGCTGTCGGCCCTATCTCAGGCCCCTGCCCTGGTCCCCCTTCTCTCCACAGCCTCCTGTAGGGTCAGGCTTGGGCTCCTGTCTTTCAGGTGTGTCTTGCCTCCAGCTTACCTGAATGCCACACTCCCAAGTGCCCCCTGGGTCTTTCCCATACCAGGCCATCTAGGCCTCAGAGGACCCAGGGGACCAAGTTGAGCATTTCCAGGCAGCAGGGTAGAATAGTCCTTACCTAATGTCAGCTGTGGGACTCGTGGTTGATGGCATCTGTCCCTGTCTTGGCAGGAATAGAGGTACCCAAGACCCAGGAGAACAAGAGGCCGCCCGGCCTAGGCTGCTGTTAACCGAGGCCAGAATCAGAGCCATCTACAGGGCGACTGGAACCCAGGCTCTTCAGCGGATATGCCTTCAAGCTGGAGAAGCCCCGTCGTGTCTTCAGAGCCCAAGCCTGATTTCGCTTTAGCCGGTCGGCAGCCACTGGCTGCTGAAGCCCCATACTGCCCGGCTGGTTGATGGGCGCCAGTGTGAGCCTTCCCTATAGGGTCTTCAGACGGTTGCTGTGTTCTTAAGAGGCCTCAAGACTACTAACTCGGAAGCTGGGCATGGTGGCGCATGCCTTTAATCCCAGCACTTGGGAGGTAGAGGCAGGCAGATTTCTGAGTTTGAGGCCAGCCTGGTTTACAAAGTGAGTTCCAGGACAGCCAGGGCTATACAGAGAAACCTTGTCTCGAAAAACCAAAAACAAACAAACAAACAAACAAACAACAAAAAAAAAAACTCAGGACATCCCTTACCCAGTCATACCAACAGCTGCGGAGACCTTTCCTGCCAAGCCTCTGGGATCTCTGAACCCTCATCTCCACGTTCCAAGCGCTGAGACTTGTCAGAGTAGGCGAGTAAAACTCACCTGCTCTCCCACCTGGAGTTCTCTCTCACCATGAAGGCATGGAGTTCTAGGCCTTTCAGCCTCAGACCTGGCTCTCTCAGGACTCTCGGGCTCCATCCACTGTTAAGCACGATGGACAAAGTCGGTTTGGCCCCTCTGGCAGAGTCCCTCCCCCATCTCTGAGATTTCCCGTGGTTCTGCCTTGAGTATTAGTGGGTCAGAAGGTGGACCTCTGGCTCATCATTGCGACCACCCTGAGGGATGGTGATTGCATGGTGACCTTTGGAGCCTCATGAGAGGAATCACTGTGACCATCCTGAGAGATGACAATGCCTGGTGTCCCTTTGGCAACTCATTCTGCATCCCTGAGCCTGATACTGCCCTGTGTTTTACCTATGCCCATCCCTGCTGGCCTACCATGTATCTGTCCAGCTGGCCTGTGTGTCTCTCGGGACCTTGGCATTGGGCCACATATCTCTGGAGGACTTGGGACATCCAGAATCTAGCATGCCTAACACCTTTCTGCACATCAGCAGGAACACTGCGCCCCGATCCCCTCACCTACTCCGAATTTCTATAGCTCTGGGTCCAGATCCACGTACCCCTGTCTTTCTCCTGCCATAAGAGGGTGGGCACACCCAGCATTCCTTCTTCTGTCCCCTCCCCCAAGACAGGGTCTCATGTAGTCCATGCTGGCTTCCAACCCATATGTAGCTGAGGCTTATCTTGGATTTTATTTACCCTCCATCTCCCAAAGTGCTAGAATTAGAGAGATGTATCACCATACCTAGCAACACCTGCTTCCCAAGGATGGTAAGCATCTATAGGCACCCATGTTGGTCCATGCCCTTTTCCAAGTGCCTGGCATACCACACCTCTCTGACTGTTCACTAACTCAGCAATGGCCAAACATCGGAGAGCACTGACCTATCTCCCAGTTCCATACAACATTCATTAGCCTTATTTTAGTGAGCCCTCTCTCCCTCCCCACTGTGCAGCCCACTCAGAAACATTGTGTCACTGTGTATACTAAGCTGGCCTTGAGCTTGCAGCAGCCCCCTGCCTCTGCCTCCCAAGTGCTGGGGTTATAGACATGAAGCTATATTTGGCTCAAGGCCTTTGATTCTAAAAAGTATATAAAACATCTCTTTAAAGGATTCAATGTTTGGTATTAAACCAGGTGGTGGAGCATTAAAAAAAAAAAGAAAAGAAAATACTTCTGCCCTGAAGTGAGTTATACTCTTGGAAGTGAACGCGGTTAACAGTTGATAAAAATTCTTCTGTACCGTCCTTCCCCAGCCCACCCTGTGTGCAAAACCCCATGCTGGCTTGTTTCTCCGAACGTCCTTGTACTGTGCACACTGCCTGATGGGCCACCTGCCCAGTCATGTGCCCTGATCTCTCCCTGTGGGGACATGCCAGGCCTTCCCATACTTAGCAAAACATGCAGTTTCCGTATCGAGGATAGTCTGTGGTGTGCTTGCGTTCCTTATCTACTGGCTGGCCACCCGGCTGGCAGGTTTGTGTCTGCTGTTATTAGCTTTCCCCTGTGGTACTTTCGAATTTCCACAGAAGGTCTTGGGCTCTCCTCTGGACTGTGGTCCCTTCCCTGATCCATGAAGACAGGGCCTATTAGGGACAGGCTACACTGTTGCATCCGGGAGGGTTAGGGTTTAGTGGGCATAGCATAATGTTTCATGCGGTGGAAGAAGACGGCAGTGGTCGCTGGATGCCTGTCTTCCTCCTAGGTCCTAGGATGGTGATGGGAAGGGGATGATACTGTGTCCCCTGTCATGAGCTCCAGAGCCAGAAGTAACTCTGCTTTTCATACTCCCACATCCCTGGAAATCACCCAGTATTAAACTCTCCTCATGTTGCCCACCATGGTGTGATGAGCATGTGTCCCGACTCACAATAACAGTCTCCAATTTCAGGATTTGGCCCGGGAGGAAAGATTCTAAGCTTACCAAGAAAAATTGAGAGATTGAGATGGTTTTCCGTCAGTCAACACTGCTGTCTTAATATGTCTGTGTGATAAAACCCAGACATGCCACAGGCTAAGTTATAAGCAGTGGGTCGATTTATGATTCTGGCAGCTTCAAAGTCCAAGAGAAAGGGATTGACACCTGGCAAGACCTCAGTGCCACACCCTGACACAGCAAGCTGACCAGGGCACAGAGAAGGAAAGAGGGCGTCCAGATTTGGTTTTTGTAATAAACCCAGTCTTGTGATAACAGCATATCCAAGAGCCCCACACTCTTCCCCTTGCCTCCAAGTAACTACTGCACTTGGAATTGCCTTTCAATACAAGCTCGAAGGGGACATTCAGGCCTCAGGAAGTAGGGTAGAGGTGTCACTCAGTGGTAGTGTGCTTGCCAACCACAGGTTCTGTCCTCATCCCCGAGAAGCAAACCAGCAGTTAAAAAGCACTTACTGTTTCCCTCCTTCCTCCCCCCTGTGTGTGTGTGTGTGTGTGTGTGTGTGTGTGT
>NC_034598.1:39758673-39864306 GCF_900095145.1 Mus pahari
TGTGTGTGTGTGTGTGTGTGTGTGTGTATGTGAGAGAGAGAGAGAGAGAGAGAGAGAGAGAGAGAGAGAGAGAGAGAGAGAGATTGGTCCATTATATGATCTAGGCCAGCCTCAAATTAAAAACACCTCCTGTCTCTGCCTCCCAAGTGCTGTAACTGGGGCACAGAGCATCACTACTAATTCAGGAGTTTCTTTTCTTTTTTTTTTTTTTTTCAAGAATTTTTTTAATTTTATTTTTTTAAAGATTTATTTATTTATTTATTATATGTGAGTATACTGTAGCTGTCTTCAGACACCCCAGAAGAGGGCATCAGAACTCATTACAGATGGTTGTGGGCCACCATGTGGTTACTGGGATTTGAACTCGGGACCTTCAGAAGAGCAGTCGGTGCTCTTAACCGCTGAGCCATCTCTCCAGCCCAATTCAGGAATTTCTACAGCCTGTTTCCCGAATTCTTAGTTATTAACCCCCAAATCCACACAACACTCACTGAGGGACGTGATCCCACAAAAGTGCAGGCTGGCGATAAGAACATAGTTCAAGGCCCCCATGAGTGACAATTCTAGGTCAAGAGTGGAGCATCAAGAGCATATGACAACGGAGGGGGGGATGACAGTTGGGGCTGGGATGTTTCAGAAGAATTACCCAACTTAGAGGGAGCCTCTCTTCTGAACAGGAAGTGAATCCGGATGGGTCTGAGACAGGGCCCCTCCGGAGGCGCCTGGGGCTCCTCTGCCATCTGCTGTGGCCTCACACGTCACTTCCCATATGTTAGGCTTCTCCCCAGAGAGAAGCTGATGGGCAGACAGGAAGTACTGCCATCACAATGCCTCCCAGGCACTGTGCACAGCCTTTGTCTCCTCTGTGTAGTCCAATGCATCAATGGCATTCAGAGCCACCAGCTACCTGAGCCTATGTTCCAGATGGACGCACCTTCCTAGGCTGTTGTGGGCTGGCTCCCCTTACTCCTTCTGGAACGCAGAATAAGGGGGTTGGATATCTGGGAAACAAAGTTAGACCCAGGGCTTCTAACCTTACCAGGGGAGGTATCCCCAGCCTATGGGTACTCTGGCCCTCTGATGACCTGGACCTCTTTGCTGGGATTCCTTCACTAACAGGTTCATTGCACCCCGCCCTTCCTCTCCTGGTAAAGGCTGCAGACAACAGATTATACAGACAGGCCTGGCTTCAGAAGCTTCGTGAATAATTGATCCTGCAGAAGGTGGGTGGAGCTGCTTCTAATGAGAGTCCTGCTCAGTCATTGGGAACCCGGGCAGGCCGGCAGCTCCAAAGAAGACCCGCTGCCTACTTGGCAAGGCTACCCTACCGAGATCCCTGCTGCCTACGCTAGACCAGGGATGTGTAAGCTTGCGGGAAGTCCACCAGCCATGCACTGTTCAGCACAGCGTGAGCAAACAGAGCAGAGAGAATTGATGCTGTTCTTGCTTCTGTCTCCCCCCCCCCCAAGACAACGGATCACGTGACAGATAGCAGATGGGTAACATAGCCACATCCCGCTTAAAAGAGAGAGAGCCCTCTCCGGCCTCCAACCCGGGTGGAGATAGGAAGATAACTGGGTAGAGCAGGAGAAAAAAAAAAGTTTTCTTTTTTCTTCACTGTACTGGACGTTCACTCTAGGGCAGTGGTTCCTAATGCTGTGACCCTTGAATACAGTTCCTCATGTTGTGGTGATAAAATTATTTTCATTGCTACTTCGTACCTGTCATTTTGCTACTGTGATGAATCTCATAATATAAAACATCGGATATGCAAGATGTATTTTCATGGTTACAAATTGACTCCCCAGGGTCCCAACAAACAGGTTGAGAACCACTGCTCTAGGGCCCTGCATATGCCAGTAAGCCCTCTACCACTGAACTCAGTCTGCCTGCCTGCCTAGGTTTAATTCCCAGCATCAAATAAACCAAGCGCGGTGATGCATACCTGTTGGAACCAAAGATGAGCAAGCTTCTCTGCCTGTCCTTGCCGTCAGACCCCCATGACTGATCTTTCTCCCTCATTTCCCACACCCAACCCATCTTACCAATCCTCTGTTTTCCACTCCTAAAATGGACTTGCAAACTCCCAGTCACCTTACTTCCAACCTGGTCTAGGCCAGCAGCTTCTCCATGGACAGCTGCTGCAGACTGGTTCTTACTGCCATGCCGTCTAACTCTCCCACCCAAACATATCAAGCAGGGCTCTTTCTGCTTACTGTGTGGACCGCTGACCTAGCAGCTGCCGGGGGCACTTCAATACAAATCCACTGAAGTTCAATTCCACATTCTGCTCTTTGATCCGTTGAAGCCAGTGTTTTAGTGCCTGGGATCCACATGGAGAAGGTACACAGATAGTAAAATATTGATTGTGGCTGGAAGTTCTGGACCATGCAGGTTAAGACCCATTTGGTGACTTTACTTGCCTTTAAAATGAAGCCTAAGTCTCTTAGGGATATAGAAGCCTACCTGTGATCTTACCTCCTGCTCCCCACACCGACCTCATCTCCTAATTTAGCTGTTCCTCAAATAGTTACATTCCTGGAGCCTCGTTCTTGTTCTCTATCTCATCTGCTGTAGCCTTAGCCCATTGCCACCTGTCCAGGCTAGCCCTTCCCCAACTTTTTGCCTCATTCTCTGCCGACCCAACTCTGCCTGCCTTCTCTCTCAGTCTATCTTTTGTATTCTCTCTCTCTCTCTCTCTCTCTCTCTCTCTCTCTCTCTCTCTCTCTCTCTCTCTCTCTCTCTCTCTCTCTCTCTCTCTCTCTCTCTCTCTCTCNCNCACACACACACACACACACATCTCTGCCGCTGGCTGTCCTTCTTCTGGGCCACACATATATCCCAGTTTGTCCATTACTTGCTGACAGTCTGAACGCTTGCAGAGTTAAGATCTGGCAGAAACAAACACTGGAAGGATGAGGAGATAGATCATTGTATGGATGAGCCTTACGTCTGTCTCTCCTTACCCTGTCCTGCTAGTGAAGGACAGATGATGAGAAAGCGCTATAGGAAAAGAGAGGACGGGAGGGGGAGAGGCTCTGTGCAGGAAAGGACCAGAAGCCTAGTGGTTTTTCGAGACAGGGTTTCTCTGTATAGCCCTGGCTGTCCTGGAACTCACTTTGTAGACCAGGCTGGCCTCGAACTCAGAAATCCGCCTGCCTCTGCCTCCCGAGTGCTGGGATTAAAGGCGTGCGCCACCACCGCCCGGCCCAGAAGTTTAGTGTTAACCACAGTGGTCCTGAGGATGGAAAGCTATCCTTGGGGCCAAAAAAAGGCTATCTGACAGGGGGAGAAAATCACTATCGGGATGTGCCCTTGTACTCAACGAGCGCTTTGCTATGTCAAGAGAACAGAGCCTGCAAAACCCAATGGACAGCTTCAGAGTTTTAAAAGCAAATTTATTTATTTATAAAATATTAAAAAGCTAGCATGCGGGTGCATAAACATAGTCCCAGCTGCTCAGGAGGCCGCAGCCAGAAGTGGATCACTTGAGTCCAGAAGTATGGGCCCTCATCTCAAAATAAATGAACGGTTGAGTACATGGAAAATATTTACAGGAGAGGGAGAAGGAGGAGTGTGGTTCACTGGCAAAGCGGATGCTGCACGCATTAACAGGTCCTGGGGTTCCAACTCCCAGCACCCCACACACCAAAAACTCTATGAACCAGAGAGCTATCATATGGATGAATGACATCACCCTCCCCCCCACCAAAGTACTAATTGCTGTTCCACATGTTAATGGTTATATGGGCCTTACCACGCCTACTGCGAACTTAAGGACCCAGTCAACAAGGGAAAAAAATAATAATGCAGTCTTTGGAAGATTCTCCTTTTTTCAGATGGCCAGGAAATAGGGTTCCAGGGGCCTGAGCTCTTCTGTCTCGCCTGCCTGGCTCACTTATTGAATGAGCCCATCAGATCATTATGGGAGGCAGCTAGTATTGATTGTGACCCTGTGAGGTCACAGCTCTCTCTCTCTCCCTCTCTCTCTTCTCTGTCTCTGTGTTTCACTGTCCCTGTTGTATCTCTCTGCTCTGTCTCTGTCTCTCTTCTCTGTCTGTCTGTCTCTTTGTCTCTCCCCTGTCTCTGTGTCTCTCTGTTCTTCCCCCCCAGAAGCCCCCACCCCGTGTGTGTTATCTGTCTGTCTCTTTCTCCTGTTTTTGTACTGTTAGGGATTAATCCATGTTTTACCAAATAAGACCTCTACCATTGAGCCACGCCCTCAGCGAGGATCAGGCTTTTTAAATAGCTCATTCTACCAAGGAAGAAAACTTATTTCACTGTTGTACTTCTGGGATGCCTTCTCTCTCTCTCTCTCTCTCTCTCTCTCTCTCTCTCTCTCTCTCTCTCTCGTTTTTTGTTTGTTTGTTTGTTTTTTGTTGTTTTTGTTTCACTAGCCCAGAAGTCGGGTCACCAGCAAAACTATTTCTTCTCAGCAATTGCATTGTTTACTGCCTGCTGAGCAAGAGAGGTAGGGGGAAGGAGGGAACAAGAGATTAAAAATGTCTACAGAGGGCAGCAGCGAGCTGCACAGCGCTCACAGAGTTCCTGAGCAGGGCTCCAAAGACTCGCCAGCCCTACCAACGTTAACACTAACTGAACCCTACTAGGTGCAGACAGCAGGCTACAGATATGGATGAAAGCGAGTTCCAGGGACAGGAAGAGAATCCCGGCCTAAGTCAGGGAGGCCCTGTTAACCTGGCTGCTGGTGCTGGGCTCTGTTTCTCTAGAAAAGCATGATACCAGTTTATAACCAAAGAAATAACAGTTGTGGAAGCAGGTGTTCTGGTTTTATCTCAGAGCTCGGGGAAACTGAGGCACGGAGGTGGGAGAAGTGGTCACAATTCAAGCTGTTCTTCAGCTGCCAAATCCTGTTGCCTTTCACCTGACCCAGCAGGCTGGCCTGGGTTTCATTTTGTATTCAGGAGAGTTCCTGCAGAGAGCATCTCTAAGTGCCTCAGATCCCTAAACTTCGAAGATTGGGAGCCATTAAAGATTTCCTGTCTTCCACCAGCTCTGTGGCTGAGAAGGAGATGTGCGATCCCTTCACAGAAAGAAAAAGACCCCGAAAATACTACATTGGTCTCCAGAGGTCAAAAGACATTACTCAGGAAGAGGGAGATGCGTTGAACGAGAAGAGGGGGAGAAATTTCTAAGATCACTCAGTGTAAGGAGTCCGGTGACAACTGAGTGGCCATTGTGAAGCTTCATCACCCACCTCAGATCTCCAGCACCAGAGGTTCGCTGGTTGGCCCACGAGCTGTTGGCTTGCACCTTTGACCTGCCCTGGTTGATTTCTCAATAGTTTGGGCCCTGTTAGGTGGCACCGAGGTTGGTGGGTGCAGAAAAGAGGAAGCAGGCACGAAGAACTAGCCAGAGCCTCCGTGGTGAAGGGATCGCTCCGAATCACCCGGTCTAGGGCGCCTCTGTGTCCAGAAGGGGATCACACCCGTTAGCAGCCGTTCCCGGGTCCGATTGAAGGACCCAAGGCTCTTCCCGCGGCGCGGCCCCTTTAAGAGGCGCGCCCAGCCCCGTCAGCCGCTCCGCGGCCACCGCCCCCCGGTCCTCCCCTTCCTGCAGCGCTGAGTGCGGGCCCGGGGCGGGAGTGCGGCGAGAGCTGGCGGTGCTGAGCGGAGCGCCTGCCCGGAAAGCTGCGGGACGGGACGGGGCGGGGCGGGGCGGCGCGGGAACCGGAGGCGAGGAGCCCGCGGGGCTGCGGCCGTGGGCCGGCGGCGGGCCTGCTCTGCGGAGAACGGCTCCCGCCGCCGCCGCGCGCGCCGCGGAGCCCCGCACACAATAGCGGCGTGCGCAACCCCGCGCCCTTCCCCCGCCCGCCCGCGCGCGCCCCCCACCCCCAGCCGCCACCGCCGCCGAGCCTCCCGCCTCACCTGCGGCCCCGGGGGGCGGGCATTGTTCGCCGCCGCAGCCGCGGGGCCATGGGAGCCACCGGGCTCCCCAGCCCGGGCCCGGTGAGAACGCCGCGCCGCCGCTGAGCCGGACTCCGGGCGCGCAGCTCGGCGGCGCAGGTAAGCCGGCCGCGCCATGGTGGACTCGGTGGGCTTCGCTGAGGCGTGGAGGGCGCAGTTCCCGGACTCGGAGCCGCCGCGCATGGAGCTGCGCTCGGTGGGTGACATCGAGCAGGAGCTGGAGCGCTGCAAGGCCTCCATTAGGCGCTTGGAGCAGGAGGTGAACCAGGAGCGCTTCCGCATGATCTACCTGCAGACGCTGCTGGCCAAGGAGAAGAAGAGCTACGATCGGCAGCGCTGGGGCTTCCGCCGCGCCGCGCAGCCCCCGGACGGCGCCGCCGAGCCCCGAGCGTCCGCCCCGCGCCCGCCGCCCGCGCCCGCCGACGGCGCAGACCCGGCGCCGGTCGAGGAGTCCGAGGCGCGGCCGGACGGAGAGGGGTCACCTAGTAAGGGACGGTCAGCGTCCGCCCGCAGGCCGGCGGCTGCTGCGTCGGCCGACCGGGACGACCGAGGGCCCCCCACCAGCGTGGCGGCGCTCAGATCCAACTTCGAGAAGATCCGCAAGGGACCTGCCCAGCCCGGCTCTGCCGACGCCGAGAAGCCCTTCTACGTGAACGTCGAGTTCCACCACGAGCGCGGCCTGGTGAAGGTCAATGACAAAGAGGTGTCCGACCGAATCAGTTCCCTGGGCAGCCAGGCCATGCAAATGGAACGCAAGAAGTCCCAGCAGAGCGCCGGGCAGGGCCTGGGGGAAGCACCCAGACCCCATTACCGTGGGCGCTCCTCGGAGAGCAGCTGCGGCCTCGACGGTGACTATGAGGATGCAGAGTTGAATCCCCGCTTCCTGAAGGACAACCTAATCAATGCCAACGGCGGCAACAGGCCCCCTTGGCCGCCCCTGGAGTACCAACCCTACCAGAGCATCTATGTCGGAGGCATGATGGTGGAAGGGGAGGGCAAGAGCCCTCTCCTGCGAAGCCAGAGCACTTCAGAGCAGGAGAAACGCCTCACCTGGCCTCGCAGGTCCTACTCGCCTCGGAGTTTCGAGGACAGCGGGGGTGGCTACACGCCGGACTGTAGCTCCAACGAGAACCTCACCTCCAGCGAGGAGGACTTTTCCTCTGGCCAGTCCAGCCGCGTGTCACCAAGCCCCACCACCTACCGCATGTTCCGGGACAAGAGCCGCTCACCCTCGCAGAATTCGCAGCAGTCCTTTGACAGCAGCAGCCCCCCGACGCCACAGTGCCAGAAGCGGCATCGGCAGTGCCAGGTTGTAGTGTCTGAGGCTACCATCGTGGGTGTCCGCAAGACCGGGCAGATCTGGCCCAGTGATGGGGACAGCACCTTTCAGGGGGAAGCAGGTGAGTGCCTTGTGTGGGCATACTTGGACTCTTGAAGTAGATTGGCCTCTTGAAGTAGAATGGGTACTTTTTGTAGTGATTTTCAAGTGCTTTTGTGCCTCTTTGGCCCTGCGCCTGAACTGACTCCACCCCCTTCTTCCTGAAGGGGAATGGATAGGGGTGGGGGAATAGAAGGGAATGGCTGGTGACTTGCTCTCTTGGGTCTAGATCTAGAGCAAGGTGGGTTTTGCGGAAGTATTGGGAGAGAGATGGCCACGTGCTCTCTCCATGCTGGACAACAGAGTCGGTCATCTCTGCCACCTGGATTAGCTCCTTTGAGTGGAGCGGGGGAGGGGTGGGGGTAGGGTGGGGTGGGGGGAAGGTGATCTGTGCAGGTTCTCCACAACCCGCCACCTGGTTGTTCTGGTCCTGGAGTGGTAATATGACGCGTTGGGGGAACCCAAGATGTGCAAGCTGCCTCGAGGGCTTAGATGTGTCAGATTTACTTGTTAGCCAGTGAGAACAGGTGAAGAAAGGAAATAGAAGGCGAGTTCTGACTCTGTAGGCTGCTGAAAATCAAGAGGTTGAAGATTTTATGTGGGGTGATCCCACACCATCCTGGCCGATTTGGCTTGGCTAGGTCTCACCCATCATTACTCACCCGTAGCCTCCTCCATCAACTGCCACTGAACTTTGTCTTTTTCAAACCCAGTGCCGTACCAGTTCAAGGCCTGCTTACCCGTCTGAGTTAGGTCTCCAGACCCCACCTTCTTTCCCGGTCCTCCGGTGTGCTCCTGCCACTTCATTTTCTCAAGGTTGAGCCCTCAACAAGTTCTCCTTTTATTTTTATTTTTTTTCCGAGACAGGGTCTCTCTGTGTAGCCCTGGCTGTCCTGGCACTCACTCTGTAGACCAGGCTGGCCTGGAACCCTGAAATCCGCCTGCCTCTGCCTCCCGAGTGCTGGGATTAAAGGCGTGTGCCACCACGCCCAGTTTACTCCACAGGTTCTTGTTTGAGTCTCCTAATGCATGGTCTGACTCTAGCACTAAGATAAACCCTAACTTCTCGGCTGCACACAGCCACCGTTGGACGTGTGGGGTAAGGGGACAAGATTATGGTTTCAAGATCCAGGCTGAATTTTAGTCGGAGTGAGGTGGGAGGGGTGCTGGCAGGCATAGGATTTGGGGTGTACAGCTGTCGGGAATCTCTTGGTGTCTTTGGCGCTGTTGATTTGAGCTGATCTGGTCTTTTGCTTCACTGAATTTTTTTTTTCCCCCTCTTGCTGATGGAGTTGCACGTGCTTCGTTTGTCAGAATCCTCTTGATAAAAAGCGAGGCTATTTTTGGTGCTATTAAGCTGCCTTTCTGTGCCCAGCACCCTGTCCTGTTCAGCAGCCTCCCGTTGCTGATCTTCCTTCTGGGTTGATGCTGTGTGTAGCTGGACCAACCTGCCTCTACCCTGGTCCAGCCGTGTTGCTTGTCTCAGAGGGATGAGAAGCTGTAGAAGTCAGACATTTGCTCTGGAGGCACAGCAGCCAGCTCCTCTCGGGTCTGGAGGACTGCCCAATGGTTATTGGGCACCAGCCACGTCCAGCCAGCTGTTTTTGAGATGAACTCATTTGAGCTGGCTTTTGGTGCTGTAATGATTAGGGACATTTTTCATAAAGAGCATGAGAGGCTTCTACAGAGACCTACAGTCTGATGTTCTCTTGCTGGTAGGGGGTTCTGAGTTTCCAGAAAGTGGGGCCTTTAGCCTTTCCTATACCTACTGTAGAAATGGCCATGCTGCCAGCCACATAATCAAACGTAGTGTAAGTCTGAGTAGGTAGAAGCAGGGATGAGGAGGTGGATCCTGAGAGGGAGACAGGTTAGCTTCATAGCCAATGGCGTGGAAGGTCATTTCTTTCTTTCTTTCTTTCTTTCTTTCTTTCTTTCTTTCTTTCTTTCTTTCTTTCTTTCTTTCTTGTTTTTTGTTTGTTTGTTTGTTTTTTTGTTTTTGTTTTTTGAGACAGGGTTTCTCTGAGTAGCCCTGGCTGTCCTGGAACTCACTCTGTAGACCAGACCGACCTCGAACTCAGAAATCCACCTGCCTCTGCCTCCCAAGTGCTGGGATTAAAGGCATACCCTACCACTGCCTGGCAGGTAATTTCATATTTTAGAACGTTCTGGTTCTAACTATCCTGAAGCCACACATTCTATTCTCTCTTATATTTTTCCCTTAAACATTCTATTGTTCTTTCTTTGGCCTCTAGTTTGCAGTGAGCTGCTGCTTCCCAAGTGCTGGGGTTACGGATATGCACCACCACACCTGTCTCCCTCCCGCTCTCACTCTTGTCCTCTCTTTTTGGTGGGTGTGTGTGTGAAGGGCAGGCAGGCTCTTACTGGGTTGCTTTGGCTCTCCTGGAACTGGCTTTGTAGACCAGCCTAGCCTCTCAGTCACAAAGATCCATCCGTTTCCTCCCAAGTGCTGAGATTAAAAGCCTGTTCTCACATGGAAGGTGTCCTCAGACATTTTTAATGATTGACATTGAACAGCATAATCTAAGAGTTAAGAGCTAAGGCATGGTTTAGCAGTGGTGTGTGTGTATATATATATATATATATATTTTTTTTTTTTTTAAATGTGTTTTGGTGATTTGACTGTATGGGTGTCTCTGTGTGAGGGTGTTGGATTCCCTGGAGCAGGAGCTACGGACAGTTGTGAGCTGCCATGTGGGTGCTGTGTATTGAACCCCGATCCTCTGGAAGAGTGGCCAGTGCTCTTAGTGGCTGAACCACTGTATCTTGGACCATTTTGTATTAGTTAAAATTTTCAGTGCACTTCGAGGTTTGCAGCAAAAATGAATGGGAAGGATAGAGACTGCCCATCTCTCCTGTGCCTCCAAACCACCTCCTCAGTTGTCAACATCCCCCACTAAACGGGTGCATTTGTGACAGTTCATAAGCCTACATAGACACATCATTATCACCCACAGTGTGTACTTGTATTAGGATTCTCTCTTAGAGTTGGGCACTGTATGTTTAGTTCTTTTTGGCCTTAACATGCCCATGTGTTGCAGCCCAAGGAACATATAAACTGCCCTGAGCATTTTTCTCTGTCTTGTATGGGAAGGGAAAGGGGCCCTGTCACTTAGCTATCCGTCTCTGTAGGGGTTATGTACTGATGTTCATTAGACAGCTGTGGGTAGGGCCTACTGGCCTAAAAGGAACAATAAGAAAAATGTACCCCCACAGCGTGTGTATATATGGGGGTAGAGGTCACCCTAACGTTCTGTCGTGATAGGCACAGTGGGCTGCCTCTTGTAACTTTGGAGTCTCTTGAGATGAGTTGTGAGAGACGTCAAGGGAAGGAGCTGGAAACATTGCAGAAAGCAAGGTGCTTCATGCAGGACCCTCCTGAGCTCTTCCATCACCTGGTGGTGGGCTAGCCATCTACAGATAAGGATGCAACCAAGGAGCAGCAAAGCTGAACTCGTGGGGTGTGGGAATAGAGAGCGCCAGGCTTGTGCTAGACTCTGCCTCTTCCGGAGGCTCATCGGTCTAGGCTCCACCTCTTCCTGGTACTCAGTCCTTTCTCCTGAAAATCCTAACTGGGTATCTTTGGGGTCTGTGGAGTGTCCACACTTATAAGAATGGAAACAGACAGCCATGGGCTCTTTATGCAGAACCTTTCCCTCCTTCCTGTGTAGGCCACAGAGAAGGAGAAATGACCTTTGCCATCTGGAAGCTTAGCCGTTCAGAGAAGAGGGGATGCGTGATTAGAGGGATGTGAGATTGGGGACAGTCACAGCTTTCTTGGTGTGTTAGCAGTAGACCAGTTGCCAAAGACATGAAGAACTATTTGTCTACGGGTGGCAACAAATGATTGAGGGTTCCAGGCCCGCTTACTTAGACTCTGGAGTTTGTATGTGTTCCGGAAAGGGATAGTTTTGAAACAGGGTCTTACTATATGGCCTATGCTGGCTTTGAACTTCTGATCCTCCTCCCTCTACCTCTCAAGGGCTGGGATTATAGATTTGATTATAGATTTGATAAACAAAAAAACCATACACACACACACACACACACACACAAAATAGAAAATTTATCATTTAATTAAGGGGAGCTGAGGTAGCTCCCCTAAAATTGTACGTCTGAGGCCAACTTGAGTTACATAAGAAAGAGCTTATCTCAAAAAAAATTTTTTTTAAATCTTTTTATTTTGTTTTAAAGAAATAGGGATAGAAGGCATTTGTTAAGGGAAAGCAGTGCCAGGAATGGGTTGCCGAGCCAAGGGAAAGCCTGTGCCCAGAGCAGGCATCTAGGTTAGTTGGAGGCCCAGCCTTATTGTGCAGCCCTGGCTGGATCCATGCAGTAAATACCAGGCTGGCTTCCAACTCAAGAGATCTGCCTGCTTTCGCCTCCCAGGTGCTGGATTGAGGTGTGTACCACCAGGAAAAGGTTCTTAATGTGTTCTGACCATCTTTAAGCATGCAGTTCTGTGACACTGAGTACATTCGTATTGTACACTGTCACCGTCACAGAGATGCTGTCCCTGTGGACAGCACAGTGTGCTCCCAGAGTGTGACAGCCTCCCTTTAAGACCTTTATGAAGTTGAAGGTTCTGGGTGACTTGCATCAGTATGGTCACACACTGTCTTTTCATGACTGGCTTATTTCTCTTAAGTGTAATAATGTCCTTGGCGTTTACCCACCTTATAGTATAAGTGCAAGTTGTTTGTCTGTCTTTCTGTCTATTCATTTATTTATTTTTATATTTGATTTAAGGTCTTACCATGGTGCTCAGGCTGGCCCTAAATTCCTGATTTATTCATTCAGTCTGTCATCATTTATCTATCCTATATATGTATATGATATGAATATACATATTATGTGTATATGTTTGTATTTTCTTTAAAGATTTACTTATTATATGTGAGTACACTGTAGCTGTCTTCGGATACCCCAGAAGAGGGCATCAGATCTCGTTATAGGTGGTTGTGAGCCACCATGTGATTGCTGGGAATTGAACTCAGGACCTTCGGAAGAGCAGTCAGTGCTCTTAACCGCTGAGTCATATCTCCAGCCCATATATATGTATGCATTTAATTGAAGGTCTTACCAGGCTGGCCCTGAACTCCTGATTGATCCATTCATTCATCATTCAGTCTGTCTATATATATGATATGTATATACATATCGTGTGTGTCAAATTACAGTCTTACCATGTTTCCCAGGCTGGCCCTGAACTCCTGAGCTCAAGCAGTCTCCTAGTAGCTAGTACTATTAATGGACCCCACCATGCAAGAGGGGCATATGTAATTTAACCCCCCCCCCCATAACCTGTTGTAGATGTGCCCCCTGGGGTTTTGTTTTGTTTCCTTGATGGAGCTTTTCCTGCTAAGCCCTTGCTCTCCTGCTGAGCTGCTTCTAGCCTGACTCTCAGTGTGTTGTCCTTTATCCTTTGGATTCTTGTATGAGTGCCAGAGTGACCCCTGCTTTGTCTTTCTCTGGACTGCAAGGTAACTAACTGGTTTGAGTGAGTAACTGGAACATGAGTGTTCACACAGGCCTTCAGTTGGCTCACTTATGCCCTGCTTAGACCAGCGTTCATGGCTGCCTCCCGATTGAGTGCAGGCTTCGGCTGAGCAGAGGTGAGGGGGATGGTTAGCTAACACATAAACAGTCTATGTAACATTGTATACACACTCTCTGGCTCTGGTAGGCTGAGGAGTTTGGGGAAGAAATGAAGCATTCTGAGACTTTTCATAAAAGGAACAGAGAGGGCTGTTGACTGGAGCTGGCCAGGAGAGCAAGCCTATCCTGTGATTGTCTTTCAATTAATCTTGCTTTTGTCTTTAGGAGCTGTATCTTCTCATTGGTTGAGAATTCTGTGGCTAGGAAGGTGTGTGTGTGTGTGTGTGTGTGTGTGTGTGTGTGTTGCCTCCACCAGAATAGCAAGTCCAAGAGCCAGGTATCTGGCGAACCTACTTGGGAAAGGATCAAGCAGTGTTGGGAGGCCCAGGCTGCAACTCGCTCCTATGAGTTGAGAGAGCCATGTCCAGAGTGAACTAATAGGTATCTGGGACGTGTTCTCAGGTTGTTAAGTAGCAGGTCCAAGTGTTGGCTAAGGCTGGTGGGTTTTGTATGAAGGCTTGGAGTGACTAGTGTACTAATTATAAAGCCCCTGGGACTTTCATTCTGGCTGAAGCACAGAGGCTTCAAGGTGGTGTTTTCCTTTGAGAAATGTAGTACTTTTAGTTGGAATATGTCATTCCAACATGTTTATTATTTTCAGTATAAAATGTACATGACAAAATGTGCAGTTTCAATCTTTGAGGAGATCATCAGAAATCAAACCCAGGACATTGTGTGTGCTAGGTAATAACTCTGTCACTGAGCAGGTCCCTACTCTGTCCAGTGGCCTGCTGTACAACCATCCCCAGTGCTCAAATCTCAGGTCGGGGTCTGGGACTGATCTGGCTGTGCTAATAAGCACAGGCTCTAACCCTGAGCCATGCCTGCAGTCCTAGCTTTTCAACTGTTTCATTTTCAAACAGAAACTGTATCCATTTAAATAACTCCTTATTCTCCTCCTCCTCCTCCTCCTCCTCACCTCCAGTCCTGGCAGCCAGGAGTCCACCTTTCTCCCTGGGGATTTGCTTATCCTGGGTATCTTACGTAAATGGAATCCTATACTATTTGTCCAGTGACTAGTGTACTTAATTCAAGTGTGGCTTTAAAGTCCCCTTGGCCGCAGTCTCACCTTTAACTCCCTAGCTGCCGGACCTTAGCAGATGTGATTCCTAGAGAAAACCCACCTGTTGATGATGGGAGTTTCCTCTCTCCCGGGCTTTCCCACCCACAGACCTGAAGTGGCCCAGTGTCTTAGTCAGCCATCACTATTATGTAACAAAACACCCCAGAGTGTGGTAGACAAAACAACAAAACTCTGTTTTCTCACACTTGCTGGAGGCTGACAGGAAAAAGACACTGAGAAAAGTCTCTCTGAGGACTGTCTCTTGGTTGTGCTGTGTAGTCGCCACCTTTTAAATGCCTTTTTCACAGTATTTCCTGGCGATTCTGGATGTCCCAGTTTCTCTTTCTTCAAAAGACATGGGTCAGTTGGGATTAAGACCACTGAAATAACCCCGTAGTTAACTATTTTTTCTTTCTTTTTCTTTTTTTTTTTTTTTTTTTAGGTTTTGGAGATTATAATTGCATCATTTTCTCCCCTTCCCTTCCTGCCTCCAAACTCATGGTCTCTTTTTCTTTAATTGTGGGGTGTGTGTGTATGTGTGTGTGTGGGGGGGGTGTGTGCACTTAGTGTGTATAGTGTTACTTGTGCGTGTTTTCGGGAATGACCATTTGGTATTGGACAGTCAGTTGGTGGGCTCTTCCCTGGGGAAGACTAATTCTCTTGCTCTCAGCATTCCTTACTTGCCTGTAGTTCTTTATCTAGAGTTGAGGCCTCTGATGGCCTCGAAACCTCCACAATCATTCACATTAGCCTGTTTATGGTTCTTGTCACTGGTCAGTGTTTAAGCAGCCACATTGGTGAGACTCTATGTGTGTAGCTTCTGATGTTTCTAGGAAACAGTCTCACAGCAAACTCCTTGATCCTGTGGCTCTTAGAAACTTTCCCCTTTTTCTTCTGCAGCGTTCCCTTAACCTCAGACGCAGGAGTTGTGTTCCTGGTGTGTCAGTTGGGACTGAGCCCCACCGCTCAGTATCTTGATTGGTTATAGCTTTCTGTAATGGTATCTTCTATCTAGCTGTTCTGAAAAGAACTTGCCTTGTTGAAGGATGGGGATTCGATCCTGAAGAAGAACTGATTTACTTATTTCTTAAGAGTTACAGTCCGAGGAACTGAGAGCCAGGACTTCATCCAGACTTTATGAGGTGCACAGCTGAAGTCTGCAGAGGGAAAAAAATTGTCATGGCAAAGAGAAGTGACCCTCAGACTGGTTTCCAATGGCTAAGTTAGAGGATGAGGTTGAATAAAAGTGTGCAGGCCTGGGGATTAGCTCAGTTCATAGTGTGCTTGCTTAAGCACGCGAGAGGCCTTGGGTTCAATCTCTGGTTTCACACAAGCAAGGCATGCGGCCGGTGATGTCAGACTTAGGGAGTAGAGGTGGGTGGGTAAGGAATTCCAGACCGGCTTCAACTATCTAGCAAGTTTGAGATAAGCCTGCCAGAAAAGAAAAAAAGAAAGGAAAGAAGGAAGGAAGAAAGAAAAAAAAAATACTTTGTGTAGTAGCCAGTGGGCGGTACAAGTCACCACTAAGTCCAGGCACCAGGAAAGCCACAAGCTAGTGCTTTATGAGCACCACATCCCTGTTCACTTAGTAAGTGTTGACCAGACCAGTCATTGCTGAAGTCCTGCCTGTTGATCTATAGTTTTCTTTCCTTTGTCCTTCTCCTTTTGTCTTTTTATTTTTGAGACGGAATCTTACTATGTAGCCTAAGCTGTCCAGTGCTTTTCTACCTTCTGATTTATTATCTTTATTTTTAGTTTCAGGAGTTCTGTCATAACTTTTCACACTTCTGAGGACCCAGTGAGCCTCACGGACCTTCCTGTCTCTCTGCCTCCCTAGCACTGGGTTTACAAGCAGGTGCCACCAAGGTCACTCTCTGATGTGGGAGCTGGGGAATGAGCTGAAGTCCTAACATTTAACTGACCAAGCCATCTCCCCAGCCCCCTCAAATTATCATTAGCACGGCCTTTCCCATACTTCCCTGTTTATCCCGATTCACACTTCTTCCAAGGCAACCAGTCTCCCTATGCAGTAACTCAAGAGTATTTACTGGACAGCAGGTATATACTGGGCCGCGTCCTCTGAGAGATTCTCTTGCTCTTCTTCATGAAAGACTTTTTACCTTCATGGGCTTACCCTTTTAAAACCAACCATTAAAGAACAAACCCTTCGTAGTATCAAAGCAGTTTTTCCTCCACATATCTTTTAACTGTGTGTTAATCCTTGTTTCTTGTTATTATTTTTGATTTTTTTTTTGATTTTTTGAGACAGGGTTTCTCTGTATAGCCCTGGCTGTTCTGGATCTCACTTTGAAGACCAGGCTGGCCTCGAACTCAGGAATCCGCCTGCCTCTGCCTTCGGAGTGCTGGATTAAAGGCGTGCGCCACCACGCCCGGCTGCCTTGCTTCTTGTTAATCCTGAGTCTGACTGCTTCCTTCTTTAGGGAGATGAGCCTTAGGACAAAGGCAGAGCATATCCTATGTCTCTGTCCTGTTGGATTTGTCATACTATGTCATACTTTGTCACAGTTTTTTAAGTGGAGAAGTTTCAGAGCCTAGGCTGGTCTTTCTGTGTCTGGGGCTCCTGAGCACGACAAAACTGGACTGAGGTTCCATCTTCTTTTTTTAAAGTTTAAATGTAAGAGTGTTTTGCTTTTAGGTAGATATGTGTACCTCATAGATGCCGGGTGCCTGCAGAGGTCAGAAGAAGTCTTCAGCTCCCCCCATAACTGCAGTTGCAGATTATTGTGAGCTACCATGTGTGTGCCGGGGATTGAACCTGAGTCCTCTGGAAGAACAGCAAGTGCCTTAACCCCTGAGCCATCTCTCTAGCCATGAGGCTCCAGGTTTTGACTTGCTTAGACCCTTCCGCCTTCTGGCCGAAACCCACTTAATCCTATCTAATAAATAGCAGTCGATTTTCTGGTGCCTAATGATACAGGTTCCTTACAGGTTCCTTTAGGAATGAAACTGTAGCTTTTGAGATAATTTGGCCAGTTATGTTTCCTTTTCTGCTGATCATTGCCCCCCACCCCTCCCCCCCGACTCAGCTACAGAGAACATTCTGTGTCCTGCCATCCTCGTGTCTGACTCTTGCTGCTGTGACCTGAGGGTTTAGGGTACCCAAGGGAAGAGCAACTAGCCAGTGCATAAAGGTGTCTGCCTGCTGGAGCTGGAAGACTCAGATCTTTTTTGCATAGTAAATATGATTTCTTTGGAGGCTGTTTCATGGGCCCTTGGAACATCCTTGTGAAGTGGCTGTAGCGAGATCATTATCGTAATTATATCCTGTGCACTGGTTGGATCTGAGAGTAAGTGAGACATACAGAGACGCCTAGAATATAGCCTGGCTAAGGTCCAGGCATTCGTGAAGGACCTGAGTGGCACTATTAGTCAGTCACACAACACAGGGTGACTCCTGCGGTGTAAAGCATCTTGATCTGGACAGACAGTCACATTCATGTCCAGATAGCACCCTCCCCACCCTCTGCCCCCTGAAAGCCTTTTTAGTCTGGTAGGAAAACAGTGGTTGATGTAAACCTATTGCTACCATGGAAACATCTAGTCCCTGCTTTCAGGAAGACTTGAAGATGTCATTTCTCTTCTCTTCTTTTACAGATATCTAGGAAAGATATTTCTTCTCGCCTTCCCTACCCATTCCTTCTCTTCCATTCCCCCTTTCCACCCTCCTTTCTCTTTTCTTTGTAGTGCAGGGTATCAACCGTAGGGCCCGGCATGCTAAGCAATTGCTTTTTAACTGAGGCCTATCCCAGCCCATTCTGATTCCCAGGTGATGAATGGCATTCGGTAATGAGGATGAAACCCTTGCTGATGCAATGAGGGCTCTTTAGAAAGATGTCTCTGAGAGCCCCATTTTCCTTCTGCCACATGAGGGCCAAGCAGGAAGCTATTATCTGAAGCATGAAGTCGATCCTTAGTAGACATGGTCTCCCGTGGGATTCCAGTGTCCAAAATGGTGAGAAGTAATTTTTAGTTGTCTTCAATAAGCCCTCTAGTAGCTGGTATCGTTATGGAAACCTGACTGAATGATGTATGCTTTTTGGTCCAGTAAGCTTTTCCTGCTCTGTAAATCCTCTGTAAGCCAAATATATCATTTGGGGGGGGGGGTCAGGACTCAAATATATCACACAAGAGGACATCAGCTGAGCCCAGTACAGAATGAGCCTCCTGGGACAGGGTGACCTTTGTCCTCTTAGATAGGGTCAACCTTCTTGTATTACTGGACCACTTGGCCTTGTGACTTTTGGGACCTTATAAGCTAAGGCTTGGTTAAAAAGGCAAGATACCCCCTCCCTCCACCATGGCTCTGTGCAAACTTCTGCCGGTTTGTAGAGGGAAAACTTAGAGCCACTTTAGAAAGGTGATTATGAACTTTTCAAATTCATTTATTAACATTTTATTTATTTAACTGTGTGTGTGCCTATGCATGCAAAAGTGTGTGTATATATGTGTGTGTGCATGTGTATGTGTGGTGTGTGTGCATGTGTGCATATGTGTGTGGTGTATGTGCATGCATGTATGCATGCATGTGTATATGTGTGTATATATGTGGTAGGATGTGTGTACAGCATGTATGCATGTATGTGCATGTGTGTATGCATGTATGTATGTATGTGTGTGTATATGTATGCGTGTGTGTGTGTGTGTGTGTGTGTGTGTGTTAGAAGACAGCTCTATGTAGTCACTCTCTCACTACCTTGTAGGAACAGGATCCAGGGATCAAGCTCAGGTCAATTGTCCTAATTAGCTTCAGCTCTCAAACTTGACATAAACCTAGAGTCCCCTGGGGAGAGAGAAATGCCTCTACTGAAGAGTGGCCTCCATCAGATTGGCCTGTGGTCAGGTCTAAGGCATTTTCTTCATTGCTGGTTGATATAAGAGGGGTCCAGCGCACTGTGGGCATCGCCATCCCTGTTCGGGTGAGCCTGAGCCGCATAAGAACACCAGCCGCAGGAGCCAGGGAGCAAGCTGTGAGCAGCTCTTCTCCAGGGTTTCAGCTTCAAGCTCCTGCCTTGAGTCCCATGGTCAGTGATGGACTGTCACCTGTAAGGTCAAGTGGACTTTGTTTTTGTTTTATGGGTTTATAAAGAGATGAGGAGCATAGGAATATGTTCTATGGAGGTGTGGTAAGGTGTGGGGGGAGGGGGGTGTCTCAGCGGGCCCATGTCAAGGCATCCCTTACCCCTGAGGGACTGGCCACATGATGGTATAGTATAGAATAGAGTTTATTCAGGGCACGGGGAGAGGAGTTAAGAGGGTAGTAGAGGCAGAGAAAGGCAGAGAGAGTAGAGAAGTAGAAGAGAAGAGGCCAGCCATGAGCACATGGAGAAAGAAAGGGGGGGGGGAAGGAAATGAGGAGAGAGAGGGAAGGGAATGGCAAGAGAGAAGTAAGAGACCAAGAGAGGGAGGAGGGGACAGGCAGCTTCTTTTTTAGTGAGTCAGGCACACCTGGCTGTTGCCAGGTAACTGTGGGATGGAGCTTAGACAGAATGCTAACAGTCATGGTGTTCATCACAGGAACAGAAATCAGACCAGAACGTGGGGTCTGCATGCCAGCACCTCTGCCTGCTGAACCGTCATCTTCCACCCCAACCGTGAGGCTGTTAGAGAGGAAGGCAATACTGTAATGCCTGTAGACTGCCTTCTGTTAGCAACCAACCAGAGGGCTTAGAGAGAGAGGTTAGGTTGCTAATGCTTTAGCATAGCCAGGTATGGTCTGTATGGGATACTGCCGTAAACAGTAGCTGGCGTTAGGGAACGCCTGGGACTTTCTGTGTCTCTGAGGTGTTACAGAAGCCAGACAGATGTTCATGTAGAAACTTGGGAGCCTGGAGGAACATAGCATCTTTGGCGTCTAGCCCTGTACAACTGCCATCAACCAACCATGGTCCTCCAGTGTCCTCCTCTGGCCTTCACTTCTGGAGAGACTGAGGTAATTGGACCTTCTGCAAATCTGAAGGCTCGGTTTCTCTGAGGTTTTTGTTTTGTTTTTGTTTGTTTGTTTGTTTGTTTGTTTTCCTCCCCACCTTTCAAGAAGCCTTCTGCTTTGAAGCCTAAAGAATGAAAGAACCTGGGGGCTGGAGAGATGGCTCAGTGGTTAAGAGCACTGACTGCTCTTACAGAGGTCCTGAGTTCAAATCCTAGCAACCACAATGTGTTTCGCATCCATCCAATGTCCTCTTCTGGTATGCCTGAAGGCAGCTATAGTGTACTCATATGCATAAAACAAACAAATGCATCATAAAAAGAAGAAAGAAAGAAATGAACCATCCTGTTTGGTGCTTGGGATAAGGCTAGGTAACATATGGGCTTGACTTATCTTTCCCTGAGTCTTCCTTGCTCTATGTAGGCACGGCTCTGCTCTTTGCTGGGTATGTCTGTGTTCTGCCCCACCCCCCAGCAGCTTTATTGAGATATAATTTTCTCATCAAAAGGATGTAGTTCAGTGATTTTGGGGTCATAGTCACAACTATGGTCTAAGCTGGGGACACTCTGATTATCTCAAAAGGAAGCCTTAAGTTGGGACTCCACTGTGTACCCCAGTGATTGGCAGCCTCCCGGGTTCCAGGATGTCTTTACCTCCATACCTGTCTTGGTGCTTTCTATTGGTGTAGATTTGCTTTCTGTGGATGTTTGTGAGCAGAATCACAGCACTCGTGGCTTTGTATGCCTGCTTTCCTCTACTTACGATACCGTATTCGAGGTGTGTCATGTTCCAGCACGACCAGAACTGCATTCTCTCATGCAGTCCATTAAGATTCCGAAACTGTTTTTTGTAAACAGGTAGTCAGGCTCTTTTCTGGATCCTAGCTATGCTGGGTAGAGCCCTTGGGGTGCTTTCGTTGGCTCTCAGGGAGACCCAGTCAGTGTCCCAGGAGGGCTGTAAGTGGAAGTTGTGGTAGGGAGGATGGAGGCCCTCTCCCTCGTGGCTTTGGGAAGAGGCCCTGGGGCATGGGTTGCTGGAAACCCCATGGAGAATTTGTTTAGGTCATCAGGGAAGGGGCCCAGCCCTTATCTGAGTGTCTTTAAGAATCCTCAGTGGCCCTGTGTAGAGCCTGCTGATTCTGGGTACTTCCTTTCTACCCAGTCTATGGGGTTACAGCTCCGTTTACCCACTCCTCTTTCTGCCGAACTCCCTCTCCCACCCTCCTCCCCTCCTGTGTTTACTGATGGAACTCAGAACTATAGCTGTGCTCCCCAACTAAGCTCTGCTCTTGGCTCTAGAGTCTCAGTCCCTTTTAGCTGTAGTAAAATACCCAACAGAACGGCAGCAAGTCTCACTTCCTGTGGCACTGGGTGAGCTATAGCACAGCTACATGATGGATGCTTATTTCTCTCAGTACTAGGCTGTGGTTCCAGATCATGGGACCAGCATTAGGGGCTGGGTAAAGAGCCCTTGCTTGGGGCTGGTGAGATGGCTCAGAGGGTGATAACATGCTTGCTGTGCAAGCCTGAAGACCTATATTTGATCCCTAGAACCCATGGAGAGATGGAAGGGGAGAACTGACTCTGCAGAGTTGCCCTCTGACCCCCACGTGTGCGCCATAGTACCTACCCCTCCCCGACATTGTATACAGTAATAACACAGATTCTTCTTAAGCCTGCCTGGTTGATATCTGGTGGTGTTCTCCTTGTGACCTCATGGGACAGAGAGTCTTCAGACAAGGCTGTACTAATCTGATCCACCTCTCAAAGACCTCACCCGCTGGCACTGTCACATTGGGGATGAAGATCCTAGCTACGGATTTGGGGAGACACAGGCCAAGATAAGTACATTGACACGATTGTGGCTGTCATCACTACCCATCTCTAGACCTCTTGTGTAGTCCCACACTGAAACACTACTGTCCTTAAACAGCAGCTCCCAGCCTTCCCTCCAGGGAATAGCAACTACCATCCCATCCCATCCCATCCCATCCCATCCCATCCCATCCCATCCCATCCCATCCCATCCCATCCCATCCCATCCCATCCCATCCCACTTTTGGTCTCTATGAGCTTGATGTCTAAGCACATCGTGTAAGCGCAGTCATACCTTTTGGCTTTCTGTGTCTGGCTGATCTCTTTTGTACCTTGTGACCCCGGGGGTTTCCTCTTTAGCCTTTTCTTGCCTTGCCCAGCTGGGCACTGGGCCGCACATTCTGAAGAGGCTAGGATGGCTGAGCAGGGCCGCCTGTACTTTGTATAAGCCACTACATTTTGTAGGAATCCTTCTGGGAATTTGGGCTGTGGCCAAGGGATTTCACGTGACTGTTGTACGGTTTTAGGAAAAAGGACTTATAATATTAGTTTCCCATCACTACAATACACCTGACACGTGTATGTATCTATGCAGTTAAGGGGGGTTCTTTCTGGTCCATGTGTTCTTACAGGCTCCGGTCTAAGATTGAAGGATGTCCCATGGGTTTGGTGAAGGCCATGTGTCATGGCAAAAACTTGAATCAGAGTATGTGTCTGGACAGTTTTAACCATGTTCCAAGTAAGAAAGTGGGAATCTCATGTCCTGACCCAGGAATCAGGAGGAGGGGCTGTGGGCCCACAGTCCTACTTCAAAGGCATTTCTTAAATGACCCAGGGACTTCTCACTAAGCTCCCCTTTCACTAAGCTCTTCCCAGTACTGCCGCTCTAGGACCTTAGGATATAGAACCATATTGAGAGCATTTAGAGTGGGGGCTCTCAACTTTGCCTCAGCTCATGTGGACTGCAGTGCTCCCCAGGGGTCACAGAGGTGGGCGGGCCGGCTGTGCCTGTGTCCACCTCCTAATCTGCTCAGACTAGCTTGCTTGCTCAGCACATGCAAAGCACTGCTCATTTTTGCCCAAATATTAGACCTCAGAGTGGAAAACAACCCGGCGTTGGGCTTTCTCTTTTAGGAACATGTGTAAAATGTTGATTGAATGTCCCATGGGTTTGGTGAAGGCCGGATTTGTACTAAGCTCATGGATACTTTAGTAACTAGAGTAGTTAAACCTCCCTGGAAATGGAACGCCCACGCCAAGAGCCCACCCAGTTCCCTAGCCACGCCCCTCAGTCCACATGATCCGTTTTTCTCTTCCTCACTGTATTAAAATACACATAATATAAAATTTACTATCTTTATCCTTTCTGTCATTCAGTTCCTTAGTGTTGAGTCTTAGGCATTTGTTTGTTTTTTTTAAAGATGCAACATTAGGGGGAAAACATTGATCTGGTCCCCAGAAAAGGTTTGTTCTCCCCTGATGTCCACTCTGGGATGGGAGGCAGCAAGATGGTTTGGATTCAGTCCTTAGCTTGGATGTGAGGAGCTTGCTGGCTAGGTAGAAGCAGGAATAGACAGGCTCCTCAGTAGACCTTATTGTGAGGTAGATTTGAAGCTCCTAGCGAGGCATCAGAGTTTATAATGAAGGAAGGGTGTGGAGAGGAAAGTGTTTAGGCAGAAAGTTTCTCGTGACAGCCCTTCTGAGGAGCGGCCACTTATTAGTGGACAGCAGTCAAACACTGTGGCTTTTCAGGGCACTAATCCATGGGTCTGGTATACATGGGCTTGCTTACTGGGCATTAACAGGGCCTCCTTTGGGCCCTGGTGTTTGAGAGTTGAGATCTGAAAAGTGGGTTCAGGAGGGTGTCAGCCTTGGGCTGTCACATAGTGGCGGGCAACCATGGGCAAAAGAGGTGAAGGGTCACCCTGGTGTGGATCCCTGCAGCTGGTGACTGAGGTATCTAGTGCAGTGGATGGAGCGAGTGAGGTTGGTCAATCTGTGGTGATCCTGGCTTTGGTGGGGGTCATAGTTGGTGTCTGTGGCCTTGGACTTGCTGCTGCCAGATGGGCTAGTGGAACCTCTCATGGGAAGACCTTGTTGATCGTCAGCTTGTCGTGGGGCTGTCTGATGGACCATCATATACCTGGAACAGATGTGAAGTCTCTTAGAATTAACCCTAAATAAATACAGGTTGTGATTGTTAGCATAAGCCTGGTTTCTCTCTTGTGGTATTTATTCAGTGTCCACATGGTATGGGTCACTGTGGCATGCCTTTGGTGGAAAAGCAAGGCAGGGCCTGAAAGTGGTGTCAGAGGATCCAAAAGGGAGGCTCTAATGGGAGAGGGTCTAGAAGGAAGTCTCTGAGGAAGCATGGGAGACTTGGTCTGGACGCTGTGTCCTGCCTTCACCGGCCCTTAGCCCTGTGGTTTATTTATCCTGCTGAGCCAGTACTCACAGGGCTCAGAAACTCTGTCAAGGAAGTCTGGGATGGGTAATGGACTGAGACTCCAGTTGTCCGGAGGAACACCTGGTCCTGACCACTCAGGAAGTGGGGGGTCTTTACGTAGAAGGCATTTGCTGCTCTTCTGAGCTGGGTGGTTAGGTCTCCAGAACCCTGGCAGGGGCCAGTTCCTGCTTCTGTGAGTAGAAACCATTCAAGCTGGTAGTTGGAGAACAGCGGTTAGAAGCTGGCCATCACAGCCCAAGTGCACTGCCTGCTTGTCCCACCCCCCACCCCCAAGTGCAGGGGACAGACCTTTTCTTTCTCTCTTCCTACAAAGCCCTCAGAGTCATCCCTAAGGAAAGGAGGCCCTTTGTGTTTACTAAGACCTGCCTTGACAGGGTAGGACAGAGGCTCCTGGTGGGACACCTCCACTCCTCCATCCCTACCCCAGACCCAGATAACTCCTCTGCCACGCATACCTGGACCCGTGTCCCTGCCTCCAAAGCACAGGTTGGGATAGGTGGCTTTGGGCAGCTCTTCTCTGTCTCTGGTCCTTCTGTTCCTGATCATTTTCTTTGACGCTAAAGGGGGTGGGGGGGGGTCTTCTTAAAGGATACGTTTGGAGAAGGGCTAGGGATGAGGGAACCTTCATTTGATCAGGTCCTCTACAGGTCACCATGGTAACACAGGATATTTTGGAGCTTGATTCTTATTTGCCATTCATAGAAGTGTTCAGGTCCTGGGAGGTCAGAATCTTTTACTGACTTGGTGCTAATTAGCACAGAGGGTAGAATAGCTAAGGAAGGTGTGCACGTTGAGCCTGATAGGGACCTAAGGCATTAGATTCCTGTGCTGGTTGTCCCTGTAGGGAAGAAAGTCTCCAGGGTTTTTTTTTCCATCTCTGTCTTCCTTCCCCCTTCCCCGCTGACACCCACACATAGAGTGTGGTCATCCGTGCCCAAACTGATTGACTGGTGGTGTTTTTTTTTTTTTTTTTTTAAAGTCTTAATGGCACAGTTTAGCTGGGTTCACTTGCCCATTATCTGCCTAGGCTGAAGGCAGAGTGTAGACCAATATTCTCATCTAGGGATTGGGATCTTCCAAGCTCAGTCAAGAGGTTGCCAGGATTCAGTTCCTGCTGGTGGTAGGACTGAGGTCTTGGTTTTCTTGCTGGCTGGGGGGGTTACTCTTCATGAGCAGTTTCGTACAGGGCTGCTTGTTTTCCTTTTCCCAGTGAGTCTCTGTGTGTCTGGGAACATTCTTTTAAGTGACTTTACTTCATAGCCAGTGTTTCAGAATCTTTTCTACCTCTGGGAATCCAGACACCATGTATGTCTTTAAAAAGGTGGGCATGCCAGGTGGTGGTGGTGGTGGTGGTGCACACCTTTAATCCTAGCACTTGGAGGCAGAGGCAGGTGGATCTCTGTGGGTTCAAGTCTAACCTGGTCTACAGAGTGAGTTTCAGGATGGCCAGGACTACCCAGAGAAACCCTGTCTTGGGGGAGGAGTATGGGGGCAGGAGGCATGGACATGTACAAGAGGAACTAGGTTTACTGTTTATTTTAACCTGACATGGTGGCACATGCTAACCTCAGCATCTGGGAGGCAGATGCAGACAACTCAGGAGTCCAAGGCCAGTCTAGACTACATGAAACCGTCTCAAGTGGGGTAGAGCTGGGAGAACCTGAGACAATATTAGCAGAAGATATTAGCAAAAAGGTGCTTCTCCGTTGAGTTGAATGATGCTCTGCCCTAGTCATATAGCAATATGTTATTAGAAGTCTTTGCTTTTCACTGTGTTCCTTTAGAGAATAATAGTAGTGGTCAGTAGTAGGTTTTCCGACCACTGGGCCCATGAACTATCTATCTAGGCTCAGGTTCTTGGCCACTTTAGCAATGCCTGTATGGCTTCCATCTCGTGGAGTGAGACTTTTAAAAAATTAAATTTAAAAGAGGTATTGGTTATTTCCATAATATTTGTGCCACTATTGTACCCTCTTGTAGCAAGGTCTCCGGTAGGTCACAGGGTTTGTAGCCGGGTGAAATAGATGTTACTTCTCTCCTCCTGTATAGCCTGCAAAGAACCCCCCAACGCCTCGAGTGTTAGTCAGTAGGGGTGGAGCTTCTAGTTGGGCACCAGCTTGATTTTTTTTTTTTTCCATGTTTGATGATATAAGTGAGTGGTGTCTTCAGCATCAGGACCTTATAAACAGGTGATGGAAAGTAGCCAGTAGCCCTGCCAAGCCTGTGATGTCTGGGGTCTAGGGAATCTGTTCTTACAGAAAGAACCCCTTGCCAATGATTCAGCAAGATGTAACCCATACCTGGTACTGAAGGGTTTGCTTGGTGACATAAGATACCTAGTTAGGACTCTGTCTCCCCTATTAAATTCCTTTCATATTCATTTCAAATTCATATATTTTAGGAAGCTTCTACAGTAGTGTGTTTCCATATGGCTTTTTTTGTTTGCTTTTTCTATTTAGCTCATTATGTAGACTAGGCTGTCCTTGACTCACAGTGATCTGCCGACCTCTGCCTCCTGAGTGCTGGAACTAAGGGTGTGCGCTACTATGCCCGGCTCCGTAAGGCTTCCCAAAAGCCCTTTAGTGTGGGCCATCCCCTCTTCATAGTTCCTCCTTTATCCTGCCCTCCCATCTGCTCCTCATCTATTCCTATTCTACTTTCTCCCTTACCTCTTCATAACAATACACTTGATTTTCCCTTCCTTGGAAGATCCTCTTCTCTTCCCCACCTCTATCCCTTACTAGCTACCTAACCCCTGTGGTTCTTCAGAGTGAAATGCCCATAGCTAAAGATTAAAACCTAATATCTATAGATAGTGGAAACAGGCAATATGAGTCTTTTGGGGTCTGAGTTATCTCACTCAGGATGATTGCATCTAGCTCCACCCATTTACCTGTAAATTTCAAAACTTTCCCCAATAGCTGAATAATGCTCCATTATGTAAATGTCCATGTTCATTATCTGTCCATCAGTTGATGGACAGCTATGTTGTTTCCAGTGTCTGGCTTTTATGAATAGAGCAGCAATGAGCGTGGATACAGATGTCTTTCTAGTAAGATGCCAACCCCAAATGTATCAGGGGCCTCAACTCAAGACCAGATACACTGAATCTGATAGAAGATGAAATGGAGACTAACCCTGAACTCACCAGCACAGGAAAAGACTTTCTGAACAGGACATGGATAACAGAGGCGCTCAGACCAACTAGTAAATGGGACCTCATGAAGCTAAAAAGCAAGAAATACCATAATTTGAGCAAAGTGACAATCTACAGAACAGGAAGTAAAAAACAAAATCTTACCAATTACACATCTGCTAGAGGGTTAGTATCTGGAATATATATATAAAGAACTAAAAAACATGAACATCAAGAAAACAAACAACCCAAATTAAAGAAAAATGGGGTCTAGAACTAAATAGGGACTTCTCTAAAGATGAAAGACAATGACTTAGCAACACTTAAAAGGAATGTCCAACATCCTCAGCCGTCAGAGAAATGCAAATCAAACCTGCTCTGGGATTTCATCTTACCTCTGCCAGAACTGCCAAGATCAATAAAACAGATGATAGCATATACCAGCAAGGATGTGTGGAAGATGGAACACTTACTTATTCATGGCTGGTGGGAGAGCAGACGTGTACAGCCACTAAAGGAGATCAGTGTGGAATTCCTTAAAAAGCTGAAAATCGAGCCACCCAAGACCCACGTGTACCACTCTTGGGCACATACCCAAAGGATCCCTTTTCTGTTACATTCTATTGAAGCAATTCCATAGGGCCATGAAAGAGCCCAGCTGGATGAGGCTTGGACCTCTGAAAGTCCAGCGCTGTGGTATGTGATTTTTTTTTAAAGAAGTGCGATGTAAGGTTAAGGTGGGTAATTGTCTTTTGATAACTGGATTCTTTGATAACTCTGAGATTAGCCATACCTGAGGGATCCTGAGACAGACTAGGCCTGGGAGATCTATTTGTAATGCGTGCTCCCTGAAGCCATGACATACAGTTCTCTGTCAGAGGCATGGTCTTTGGTAGGGAGAGAGTTCACTTGATTAGCATGATAGCTGTAGTTTATGCTCTGGGCTTGATTGTAGCTGCATCTGAAAAAGCAGTTCATCTTCTCTTAGGTGCATCAGACAGTGGATCCTTTCTAGTTGATATGGTTGTTCATCAGGGCCTGGAGAGTTTCTGCTAGGCTCTAATCAAAGCTCTGGGAGAGTTGAATGTCATTGGAGAAAAGCGACCATACAAAGGAAGAGAAACGTCTGTGATGGAGTAGGGCTGCAGTCAGCTACCCAAACGGTAAGGATGCTGTTGGGTTGCCAGGGCAACCCCTCCCAACCTTTTGCAGGAGGACTTATATTACAGATACAAGCAGACTGACCTGTGGGGACAGGCATATATGACAAGGCCATGCTTGGAAGGAGGACTACCTGGGAGAATGGCTTAGAAAAGAAAGATGGACACATTTTCTACACTGACCAGTTGTCCCTCCTATGGTAGGTGTATCAGTCAGGGTTCTCTAAAGTCACAGAACTTATGGAATCTCTCTATATATTGAGGGAATTTGTTGTGATGACTTACAGTCTGTAATCCAACTAAGCCAGCAATGGACAGAACATAGTAGTTGCTCAGTCCCACGAGGGTAGGTCTGTCAGCTGGTCTTCTGTAGAACTAGGTTCTAACAGATGTGCTGGCAAGTAAATGCAAGCAGGCGAAGAAGAAGAAGGAATCCTCCAGCAAAAGGTATGGTCCAGAATAAAGGTGTGTACCACCATGCCTGGACTTGCTTGTCCCAGGCTGATCCTATACTCAGAGATCTCCTTGCCCCAGTCTCCTGGGATTAAAGGCGTGTACTACCTTGCCTGGGCCTAAGCTTTTCATGGCCACTATGGCCTCAAGATCTCTATGCCAAGACCCAGGTCAGAAACTTGTGTCTTCCAGCCACAAGATCTGGATCTCAGGTGTGCCCTCCAATTCTGGATTATAGTTCATTCCAGATAATAGTGAAGTTGACAGCCAAGAATAGCCATTACAGTAGCAGTCCACCTTACTGTTTGATCATCGCTGTGCCGAGAGCCAGCATTTGAGAAGTTTAGTATTCAAGCTGATGGTTTGTAGAGTCGAGACTCACTTGTTTTCCTCTCTGATGCCCACCTTAGTGGCATTAGCTGCTGCTGTGACCAGTCATTTACACTCCACGGGTCTCTGACTTCTCATGTGCAAACGAAGAAGCTAAAAGCTTGTTCAAGATCCAGTTGGTTTTGTGATTACAAATACAATTAGGTTTCTCTGAGTGCCTAGCAAATCACGGGGAATCCCCAGTTGGCAGCTGCCTTTCACCAGTCTTTCTGCAAGACCCCATTTGTGTCTAGGTTGATTCAGTATCTTAGTCAGGGACCCATGACAGGCTAGGGAGCGAACTAGATACAATATGCAGATCTAAAGGGAACTAGATTGTTTTTTGCTCCCTGATTGTCTTCCGTCCCTGCCCACTGGCCATACAAATAAGACCTGAAACAGGTAATGCCAAAGAGCAAAGCCCAGGTAGCTGGAGGCTAGGCTGCCAACATGGGAGTGGGGAGAGGACATTGTGGGGGCTGCTTGGTTGGGTGGTAGCTAATGGTGTCTGGTCAGCAGAGTGACACCTGCCGTTTGCTCAGTCGGAGCACTGGATGGCAAGTACTTGTGCTAAAGCCAACAAAGAGATAACTCACCTGTGTGTCTGACCAGTCTGCCTGTGCACAGTAGGCACTTTGAGTCTATTTGCCTTTGTCACTGGTGTCTCGCTGCCCCACAGTCGATTCACCTAGTGCAAGTCCCCACCTGGGGTTGAAACCCAACTGTGCTATAGTGGAAGTCCCCTATCAGCTTCCTGTTAAACTTTCAATGAGGATTCTTTGCCAGGTGGAGGAGCAGGTCTCATGCCTGAGCTGGCCAAGCCTGGAGACGGATGGGCTGGGTGGTCTGGAGGGTAAGAGGACAGGGCAGAGGCAGAGCTTCATGTTCCTGTTTGGCATGGTTGTCTCTGTGGGAGCCTGTGTTTTCCTCTGGAATGTTCCACTTGATGACTTTGACTTGGGGTGCATTTTGACCCTCCCCATTCTATCTGGCTATCTTGTAGATCCCTCCCTTTACTGGAACTTTGTGCTTGGGTTTGGTTTTGTGCCTTCAGATCTAAGCTTGCTGCATTCCTGCAGGGAGATAGTGTCTAAGGAGAGCCAGAGCACACAGCAAGCACAAGAGGCTTCCACACAGAGCCTGGACTTCAACTGGAGTGTTTGCTACTCTTTGCTCTACAGCATTGGGATTGGCTGACCTTTTCTTAAAGAGCTAGACAACTAATTTAGTCCTTGTGTCTGAGAGATAAGCTGTAGACCACTCTTTAGGTACTTATAAAACCACGTGAAATGTAATGATTTCAAAATACGAGCACCATTTCTTAGGTCTTGGGCATCCCAAAGATAGGTACAGTGGTTGGTTGGCCTGTGAGCTTCCAACCCCCATTGTTTTGTAGCTTCCTAGTTGTTGTTGGTTATGAAATAGGTGACATTATGGTGTGTAGGTGTCCCCATCTGTTCAGGAGCTTGCATGTGTTTCCCCCATGGGACCTGAGAGGCAGATACGGTTGATCTCCTGTCCTCTGGGTCTCTTCCCACAGGAAGTGGCTGGGCATGATACATCTGGGAGGGAAGATTGTTTCATGGATCCACCTCCTTTCCTTCCTTGTCTTGCTGCTTCTCAGAACCAACACTCATCTCCTGAAACAAGTCTGATCATGAATCATGAAAGATGAATAAGGAGGGGCACGGACATTGCTGATAAATGTGCTGCAGATGCCATGTTCTTACTAGTTTGAAATTCTTCATAATAATAAGTTTAGAAAATATTCAGTTATTAATCAAAGGTATGAAAAAATCTCTGCATTGCAAACATGAGTTTTGAAAAAGTAGTGATGATGTTTGAGCCAATTTGCATCCATACAATAGTCCATTCATCCACTTCCTACCTATCATCATCATCCATCATCTATCCAACCATCTCCATCTATCTTCTGTCCATTATCCATCATCTATCCATCCATCCATCTTCTGTCCATCTATCCATCTATCCATCATATATCCATTATCTATCCATCTATTATTTGCCCACCCATCATCTATCCATCCATTATCTGCTCATCCATCCATCACCTACCCATCTCTCCATCCAACCATCATGTACCCATCTGCCCATCCAACATCACTCTATTGATCAATCGATCCATCCATCCATTCATCTATTGTCTATTCGTCCAAGGTTATACTATAGGCCAACACAAGTGGATTGTAAGAAGAGTCATGTAGGTTATGAAGTTCTGTCTATGTGCAAGGGTACAGACACACACATAAAAATATAACAGAGTTTTTGTTTGATTGGTTGGCTTGATTGGTTTGGGGTTTTTGAGTTTTTACAGGGTGGGTTTGATGGTGCTGAGGGTAGAACCCTGGACTTTGTGCGTGTTAAGTGTATATTGTACGATTGAGCTACATTTGCACCCTTGTTGTATTTATTATTTATTTGCTAATTTATTTGCTCATTAAGTATGTTTTTTTTAATATGTTTGTAAGCATATATATGGACATTCACATGTAGAACCCAAAGGGCAACTTGAAGGAGTCATTCTCTCCAACATGTGGCTCCTAGGGATTGAACTTAAGTTATTGAGTTTAATTAGCAGCAAGCGCCTTTACCCACTGAGCTGTCTCACTCCTACCTCACCTTAATCATTTTAAAACACCAGGTTTAGGACCTGATAAGCTGAATACATCCCACTGGAAAATGTAAATTATATATCTAGCTTACCAAAATCATGGCCTAGCCTACTTTAAACATGTTCAGGATGCATTAGCCTACAGTTAAGCAAAACCACCTGACACACGAAAGTACTGAGTATCTCATATAATTTTAGTGAATATTATTATGTAGTAGAAAACAGAATGGTTCTTTAAAAAGGATATTTTCACACCATTGTACAATAAAAAATAGGGAACCTGTCTTAGTTACTTTCCTGTTGCTATTACATAACACCCTGTGATCAAGGCAACTTATAAAAGAAAGCGTTTATTTGAGGGCTGGCTTACAGCTTCAGAGGATGAGACCATCACAATTATGGCAGGGAGAGTGGCTGCAGACAGGCAGGCACCACACTGAAGCTGTAGCTGAGAGCTTGGGTGTTGAGACAGCAGTCGTGAAACAGAATGAGAACGCTCGATGGGGATTGAATGGGCTTTTGAAACCTCATAATACATCCTAAGTGGCACACTTCCTCCAACAAGACCACACCTTTTAATCCTTCCCAAGTAGTTCCACCAACCTTGGGACAAGCATTCGAATACACAAGCCTATGGGGATCATTCCCACCTGCACAACCACAGTGCCAAAGCATAGCGTGTTGGAGACCATGTGTCTGCAATTGTTGGGATTGATCCAATTATGCATCCATCACCGCTTTACCTTGTAAACTTGATCCTAGGCCAGGCTGGCTTGTTTGCTTTATTACAGTGTTCTCAAAGCTTATCCATGTTATAGCCTGTATCAGGACTCTGAAGACCGAATCACACTTTCTCTATGTGCATATCACATTTTTATTGTCCATCCCTCTGCTGATAGCCAATTAGGTCGCTGCCTCCTTTAGCTGTTGGTGAGCACACAAATTTTAAAGGTTCAAGCATATGCTGTACCACTGAGCTACACTGCAAGCCTGAGTTTCTTGAGATATGTATTGTGTACTGTGTATGTGTATATGTGTGTGGTATGTGCTAATTGTTTTTAATTCTGTTATGTTTCTATGTGTGGATATACATGTGAACCTGAATACAGGTGCCGAGAGGGGCCAGAAATGATGGAGCCCCTGGAGCTGGAGTTGTAGGCAGGTGGGAGTTGCCTGATGTAATTGGTGGGATTTGAACTCAGGTCTTGGGAAGAGCAGTACATGCTCTTAACTGTTTAGCCTTCTTTCCAGCCTCATGATATTTATATTTTTACCATTTACTTCCTGCTTTCCTTTTAAGGTATTTCTATTCATACAAATTGCATTTTATGTTTGGAAAAAGAAAGTCAGTGTTGTGGTTTTTAAATATTGTATATGTAGTAAATTACCTTTAAAAACAAAACAAAACAAAAAAACTTCAATTGTAGAAGTGTTAGCACACACCTCCAGTTCCAGCCCTTGGAAGGCTTGGAAGGTAGAGGCAGGAAGATTAGTTATTAACAATCAGGGTTATATAAAACCCTGAATCAAAATAAGAAAAAAGTCACTAAAGTTTTGAAAGATACATGGTGTGATTTGCAATTTTGTGTACATATGTAACTTATAAAAACTAAAAGTTACTTTATCATAGAATTATATAGCCACTACCACTAAAATCAAGACATATACGAAGCTGTCACTAGAAGCTTCTATTACCTTTGTCCCTTGTAGGCGTCTCTTCACCTACAGCCTGCTTTAGTCACTCATTGGTTTTTTTCACCATGTTTTTGCATTTTTTTCCACTATCTTATAAATGGAGTCCTGCGGTGAGTAGCTTGTTGGCTCTGACTTCCTTCACTTGATAGCCATCTAAGATATGTGATTTGATAGCTTGTTCCTCTTTTATGACTGAGGGCCATGCTGTTCTATGGATGTTCTATGTTCTATGTCTTGTTCCTTTGTGTTCTGACAGTGGTTTTCTTGAGATACATCATGCATACACAACACAGAGTTCACTCATGCAGAGTACCCATGGGTGGTGTTCAGTATAGTTCCACAACCACACTGTCTGATTCTTGAACATTTTCATCATCTCCAAGAGAACCAACCTCATTACCCTTCTTTCCCTTACAGCGTTTTTAAAGGTATATTTATTTTATGTGCATTAATGGTTTGCGTGCATGTATGTCTGGGCACTGCTTGTATGCCTGGTACCTGTGGAAGTCAGAGGGCATCCGAACCTTTGCAGTTGGAGTTACAAATGGTTGTGAGTCGTCATGTAGGTGCTGGGAACAGAACCTGGGTCTTCTGAATGTGTAGCTGGGGATCTTAACCACAGAGCCATCCCCGCCCAGCCCCTTCCAGGCTACTGTCTATCTCTAAACACTTGCAGTGTCAGACACTTGCCAGAGAAATGGGCCTGGGTAACTTTGAGAGGCCTGAGCTTTTCTTAGGGTTTCTCGTATATTGTATTGAAAGAAGTCCCAACTTCAGGGCCACACCTTATCACTAGAGTAGAGGTTGGGGAACACCCTCTTTGTTAGTTTGTCTGTAAGTCCTCCTTGAGCCTGGGTCTGTTCCCCAAGGCTCAGCTCTACTCACGTTGGGATACCAGGGAACAAAACCGTTTCTCGCACTCTTCCTTCTAAGTCCTGTCAAGTTGACAGCGAAGAGCAACCATCCCTCTGTTTTCCTTTGTTGCATCTCTGAAGAAGAAAGCAACATACCTGTTCTCTGCCCAAGCGCTGTGGCAGCTGTAAGCCGCATGCACTTCTCCAGACAGTAGCTGGACCAAAGTGTGAGCCATTTGATCGTAAGTCAGTTGCTTGTCTGCTGACATTTGGAGATGTGGGGGAGACAGCTGGTATTGTGTCCAGTGCTAGGCAGGTGCCAGACTCTAGACAGTGTAGTGAGTGCTCTGATTTGAACAGCTTTTAAGCTTGGGCAAAGCTACCTTAGAGCGACCTATAAGAATCTCCCTTTTCTAATTGAGTTTTGACCTGTGAAATCAGCCATCTTGGAGAAAATGAAGCTGACTCCTCAGCCTGCTGACAGTGTCCCTGTGAACACTCAGAGCTTTCGGCCTGGCAATCTTTGGTGGGAATGTCCAAATTTGTGCCTTCCAGAGATGGTGCTGCTAGTTGGGCTGTAGGTCAATAATGGTGCTGATTTGTGTTCCTGAGCTTTGGGGTTCCCCAGTGTGGCTCTGTACAGAAAGCAAAAGCCAAGCTAAAAAGCAAGAGAACCCCTTCCCCAGGAACTGTCTGATTCTGTCTGAGACCCCTCCAGGGTAAGGTACTCTTTTTGTTTGTTTGTTTGTTTTTTGAGACAGGGTTTCTCTGTGTAGCCCTGGCTGTCCTGGAACTCGCTCTGTAGACCAGGCTGGCATCGAACTCAGAAATCCACCTGCCTCTGCCTCCCAAGTGCTGGAATTAAAGGCGTGCACCACCACTGCCTGGCAAGGTACTCTTTTTTTTTTTTTTTTTTTTTTTTAAAGATTTATTTATTTGTTCTATGTAAGTACACTGTAGCTGTCTTCAGACACTCCAGAAGAGGGCGTCAGATATCATTATGGATGGTTGTGAGCCACCATGTGGTTGCTGGGATTTGAACTCAGGACCCTTAGAAGAGCAGTTGGTGCTCTTAACCACTGAGCCATCTCTCCAGCCCGGTACTCTTAAGTGCACTTTATATCCCAGTCACTGCTCCACTCTGGTCCCCCCCCCCACATAGTCCCTCTCCCCATTTCCCCCTCCCTTTAACCTCTGAGAGGGTGGAGGCCCCCCATACCCCCTGCACATTAAATCTCTGCAAGGCTAGGTGCATCCTCTCCCACTGAGGCCAGACAAGGCTACCCACTTAGGAGAACGAACATATGCTACGGACAGGCAATAGCTTAGGGACAGCTCCTGCGCCAGTTGTTGGGGGACCCACGTGAAGACTGAGCTGCACATCTGCTACCTCTGTGTTAGGGAGGCCTAGGTCCAGCGTGTATGTGTTCTTTGGTTGGTGGTTCAGTCTCTTAGAGCCCCTAAGGGCCCAGGTTAGTTGATTCTGTTGGTCTTCCTGTGGAGTTCCAGTCCTCCCTCAACTCTTCCATATGAGTCTGGAGCTCTGTTCAGTGCTTGGCTACGGACATCTGTATCTGTTTCAGTCAGCTGCTGGGTAGAGCCTCTTAGAGGACAGTTTTGCTAGGCTCCTGTTGGCAAGCATAACAGAATATCATTGATAGTATCAAGGATTGGTGCTTGCCCGTGGGGTGGGTCTCAAGTTGGGTCAATTATGGGTTGGCCATTCCCTCAGTCTCTGCTCCCTCCCCTGTGCCTGTTTCTTGTAGACAGGATAAATTTTAGGTTGAAAGTTTTATGAGTGGGTTGGTGTCCCTATCGTTCCACTAGGGTTCCTGCCTGGCTACAGGAGGTGGCCTCTTCAGCTTCCATACCCCCACTGCTATGAGTCTCAGCAAAGGTTACCCCCATTGATTCCTGGGAGCCTCCCCATCCTTGGTCTCTGGCATGTCCTCAAGATGCCCCCTAGCCCCCCACCCCCCACCAGCTGCAGATTTCCATCCATGCTCTTGGTCCTCTGCCCCTTCTCCTGTCTCTCCCAAGACTGATCTTGAATCCCACCCCAACCCCCATCCCCTTTCCCACCCACCCTCCATCATCTGCCTTCTATGATTATTTTATTCTCCCTTCTAAGTGAGATTCAAGCATCCTCGCTTGGGCCTTCCTTCTTGTTTAGCTTATTTGGACCTGTGGAGTGGAGTGTGGGTATCCTGTACTTTATGGCTAATATCCACTTATCAGTGAGTACATACCACTCATGTCCCTTTGGGTCTGGGTTTCCTCGCTCAGAATAATATTCTCAAGTTCCATCCATTTGCCTGCAAAAGTCATGATGCCCTTGTTTGTAATGGCTGAGTAGTATTGTGCGAATACTACTCATTGTGTGAATGAGCTACATTTTCTGTATCCATGCTTCAGTTGAGGGACATCTGGGTTGTTTCCAGTTTCAAGCTATTATGAATAAAGCTGCTATGAACATAGCTGAGCAAGTGTCCCTCGGGGTTAGCTATTCTTACTTAGCTTACCACTGAGAGGGGAGGTAACACTTAAGAGTTGTGTCATTGCAAAGAGTCTATTTTAAATATTATTGAAGTTTGTGGGGGAAAAGCCCTGGTTCTGGAGATGCTGTGGTTTCCTTGCTCAGGAGTTTGCTTTTCTGTCCCTGTGTCAGGGAAGGACAGCCTTACTTCAGCTGCCTTTTTGTCTCCCTGCCAGTCCCCTGACTTGCTGCGTACACTCTTTAGTGATGAGCAGCTGACTGTGGGGTGCTGTTTTGAAGCCTGGCACCTCATGTCACTGCATCTCTTAGGTGGAGTTAGCCAGGCGGGGAACTTGGCACACCTTTCTCTCAGGGCAGAGAAATGGAGCTGTTCCTGGAAACAACCAGTTATCTTTGGCAGATGCTAGGGGAAAGAATGGCTCAGGCCGGTGTTTGTGTCTGTGTTGTCCGGGCCTGGGTTGGAAAGGCGTTTAGTAAGACGAGGCTCTGGGCCTGCCACAGAACTTTATTTACTTACGGTATTTTATCTTTTAAAATTGATAGGACATACATGGAATGAAATTGCCATTTGAGCATTATTGAGGGGCAGTACTTAAGATTGAATTTAGGGCTTGACACACAGTAGGTGACATTGTTTCACTAAAGAACTCCTTAGTTCTGTGTTGTTTCCTTGTTGACATGGTGTCTCACTAAACTGACCAGGCAGGCCCTGAACTTTTTATCCTCTCTTCCTTAGTTTTCTGTTAACTCAAGTTATAGGCTTGAACCTTTTTTAAAAATTATATCCATCCATCCATCCATCCATCCATCCATCCATCTAATGGAGGAAGAGAAGAGCGTTGTGTGCAGTCATGTGGAGATCAGAGGCACCTTGTGATAACCGAGGGCCTTTTATGGTTAGAACAAATAACTGTAAGTCTAGGAGAAAAGCTAAGCTGGAGGGACATAAAAGATGTCCTCTGGGGATGACGGACATTCTTTTTCAGTCCACCATAACAGCCAGACTGAGCAGTGCAGCAAGCGTGAAGTGCAAGTCAAGGTCCCCACGTGCAGCTCCCAGAATCCAGGACACCTCCACCAGGAAGCCAGGGGCACAATCTCCACTCAGATCTCACTGTCTTACTGAGTCACAGCACCCTGGTCCAGTGACTTAGCTGGGTGGGGTTCGGATTGAACTCCATTTCTGATGGGATGGAATGTCAAAGACAAAACAAGACATGGACCCAGTGTCCTTAAAGAAGTCAGTTTTATTGACCTGAATGGCCCCATAGCCCTTGCAACCCTTGTGTGTCTCCCTCCCTCCCTCCCTCCCTCCCCCTTCTCTCTCTCTGGTTTTCTTGGAGACAAAAGTTTCTTTGTATATCTCTGGCTGTCCTGACCTCACTTTGTATACCAGGCTAGCCTTGAACTCAGTGGGTTTTTTTGGAAACAAAGTTTCTTTGTGTGCTGGAACTCAGTCTGTATATCAGGCTAGCCTTGAACTCAGAGCTCCACCTGCCTCTGCCTCTCTGCCTATCTGCTTATCTCTCTGCCTCTCTCTCTGCCTCTCCTCTGCCTCTGCCTCAGCCTAAGTAGTGGGATTAAAGGTGTAAGCCACCACCACCTGGTGCCCAATCATGTATCTTCAAATGCTAGGAAAATTGTTCTTGTACAAAACTGGTTAAAGGACGTAGCTTCCTAATGACTAGATGATAGCACCCCAGGAAGATTCCCTCCACCTTGTTAAATACTGTCTATTCACTGTGGTTGAACAAGTTGGGGCTGAATTAGCGTGGGCAGAACCGGATCTCATGTTTGCGGAGATGCGGCCATAAATCGTCTTAGAGGAAGCTGGAGGAGGGCATTGTGCAGTGCACTTACGTGGAGGTCGGCAGCCTCCCTCATAACATTATTTAAAGAACACAGTTCAGTGGTATGACGTGCGTACGCCACTCATCACCACCGTCCACTTTGATAATTTTTCCGTCGTTTCGTCCTGGCAGCCAGCCATCTGCCGTCCATCTCTGTGAATTTGTGTATTCTAGTGATCAGTGTATAGTCTTGTGATTAGAATAACAAAGTGCACGTGTGTGTCTTATTTGATGTAATGTCCTCTAGGTTTTACCAGTGTGTCATGGGTCAGAATTTCCTTTCTTTGTAAGACTGGGTCACACTCCCTTGTACGTGTCTGCCCTGTTTTGTCTGTCTAACCATCAGCTGGTGGACGCTGGGATTTCCTTTCCTGTTGGTGACTGGGGAGAATGCCACTGTGAACATGGTAGGCATGGTTTGACTTGCGACCTCTCTCACACAGTTCCCTTTCTGTGCGAGTGCCCCAGGCAACATTTAGCTGCCTGCAGAGCTATTGGTGGGGAAGGGAACTCTTTCTTGAATTCACTGCAGTGAGCATAGCTTTCTGGAATGCAGCGGGTCACTGATAAAGAGGGTGGGCATCCATGGAGGGGAGGGCTCCTGGCTGCCCACCCTATCCCCATTTCCTGCTCCCTTCTTTGCCAGATGGTCCTGAGTGAGCTGTTTGCTTTTGTTTGTTTGTTTGTTCTGTTTTGGATTTTTTGTTTGTTTTTGTTTTTGTTTTTGTTTTTTTCAAGATGAGGTTTCTCGGTATGGTCCCGGCTGTCCTGGAACTTGCTTTGTAGACCAGGCTGGCCTCGAACTCAGAGATCGCCTGCCTCTGCCTCCTGAGTGCTGAGATAGTTAGCCATTCAGATGGTAATCATAAAATAAGGTTGAGGGGCGAGAAAAGAGATGGTGCTGTGTGAACCCATTGGCCAATGGCAGTAGGTGTAAAAGGGAGTTGTTGCTTATCTTTGGGCAAATCAGTAATGAAACCAGAGTGGAGGTAGGCCAGGGACCTGGTACAGCTATGGCACTTTGCTTCGCATGTGGAGCAAGGTACATGAGGTTGGACTTGTCCTCTGTGGAACGTCCTAGCGTGATAGGTCCTAGCCCTGGGGCAGGGGGTGGGGTAGGGTACAATTCTGCTGAGTCAGCAGGATTTGGAGTCAAGCTTAGAAGCTGCTTTCATAGGGCAGATTCATAAAGAAAGACCAAGGAGTAGTAGAATCAGGCAGACTACCCACACTCTAGAAATTTCATTTTCCCTTTAAGCCTGGATCAGGTTTTAGAATCACCACATCCCTTTTAAAGTAGCCACATTTGGGTAATCTAACTGCAATGGTATTCAGGGAGTTTAACTGGAAAATGTCCGAATTTTGTTCTCTGTCTACTTTGAGTACTGGGGAGGAGGACCTACCCATGGATAGGTGCCCCACCATCTATGCATAACCCATGGGTAGGTGTTCTTCAATCTGCATAAACCATGGGTAGGTGCTCTTCCAACTATACATATCCCATGGGTAGATGCTCTTAAGTCTATGAATATCCCATGGGTAGATGCTCTTCAGTCTGTATATCCCATGGGTAGATGCACTACTGTCTGTGCATATCCCATGGGTAGATGCTCTTCAGTCTATATATCCCATGGGTGGGTGCTCTACTGTCTGTGCATATCCCATGGGTAGATGCTCTTCAGTCTGTATATCCCATGGGTAGATGTACTACTGTCTGTGTATATCCCATGGGTAGATGCTCTTTAGTCCATGTATCCCATGGGTGGGTGCTCTTTAGTCTGCATAGCCCATGGATATGTGCTCCCTCTACATCCTAATGTCCTCAGTAAGCCTTGGCAGTAGCTGTGGGTGCAAATAGGACCCAGTTTCAGAACACCTTCCCTACAGGTCTGCAAACCCAAGTTTATTCACAGCTCCCTTTTCATCATGCCACAAGGGCATCTTTCTCTCTGAATTCTGTGCCTACCGTTGTTTTAAGAGTTACCATGTTTATAACCTCAGACGCAGTCATTGTAGGACATTTACCTAAAGAAATCTGACTTTATCCCCCCCCCCCACTTGAGTGCTCTTCCTTTCTGGTATTATATGAAACCGTTTGCTGTATTCATAACATTGGAAAACTGGAACCAAACATCTTGCAATAGGAAAGGGATTAAAGGAGCTTGCCCGTTTCCAACAGTGATGACGACAGTTATATAACATTGTGGAACAAGCTCCCAAATGGAGAAGGCGAGAAGCAGAGTTCTGTTAGATGAGGATCTGTTGTTGCCTGCTGTGTAATGGCAGTCCCAAAATTTAGAGGCCCAAGTAGATCTCTTGTGATTCTGCGCTGGCTGGTGGTTTGCCTGTGTGGTCCTTCTTGGCTACAGGCTGCTTGGGTATGGGTTGGAGCTGGTACCTCCAGCGTGCTAACCCCCTGCAATGTGGCCTTGGTGGGGGTGCTGGGAGGAGGGCATCTCTCTCATCTGGATTGTTCATCATTTTGCAGTTGAGCCTGAGCTTCTTCACATCCTCATGAAAGTGGGAGCTGCAGAGACACAATGTCAGGGCCATGGAGCCCATACCCCGTTATTTCTGCCACATTTGGGTGATTATAGTGGGTGCCAAGTTCACTGCAGACCCAAGGAGGCAGAGAGCAGGAGTCTACATCATAGTGAAAACAGGAAGGTCATACTGTCAAGGAGTGGAACACAACAGGCAGGAGCCCTGGGACCAGGGTTATACTCTGTCTCAGGGTTTTATATATTAGTCAAAGGTCATATGAGTACTGGAAGGACTGTGAGCAAACAAACCCAGACCTTTGGTTAAGGGGTGAGTGGGATTGTGGATGTCTTATTTGGGGTTTGCTACCTCCATATTGAAGTGATGGTTCTAAAATAAAGTTTATTGGCTGGGGTATAGACCATTGATAGAACCTGTGCTTAGCATACAGGAGGTTCAGAGTTTGTTCGCAGTCGTACAATAAATAAATAATAAAGCCAGTGTGATGATACAGGTTTGTTACCCCAGCAGTCAGGATGGAGAAGCAGGAAAATCATGTGTTAAAGGCCAACCTGGACTTATGATGAGCCTGTGTGTGTGTGTGTGTGTATGTGTATAGGCATGTATATATGTATATGAGTGTGTGTGTATATAACTAGGATGGAGATATAGCTTAATGATAGAATATTTGCTTAGCATGCACGAAGCTTCAAATTCAATTCTCAGCAGCACAAATAAAAATAATAAAGTTTCATGATGCCGTCTAATCGGTTCCTCACTCTAGAATAATGGGAGTGGCATGTGGCAGAATCACTGTAATTGCCCCACAGACTTGGAGCACGTGCACGTGCGATGCCTATAACCTGAGCTTCAGGAAAGTGTTGGAAGACAGTCATTGGTGTGTGGGACACATTCACACACTACTATTTTTACCTTCTGCCCTTTTGAGGGAAAGTGGGTGGGCTATTAGTGTAACAGGAGAGCGGTCTCGAAGCAGGAGGTGTCAGCTAGTCACTTCTGTAAGGCAGGTAAGGGGCCTACCCAGTGTAAAATGACTGTCCTTAAACAGTGTGATGGGACTCTGGGAATCCAGGGAGCCAAAGGTGGTGCTAGCTGCTTGCTCTGTGTCTGAAGGGCAAAATGGTGATAAAGGAACAAAAGGAGTATCTGTTTCCCAAAGGAGTATCTGCTTCCCAAGGGAGTATCTGTTTCCCAAAGGAGTATCTGTTTCCTCAAAGGAGTATCTGTTTCCCAAAGGAGTATCTGTTGCCCCACTCTATCCTTTTCAGGTCTTCCTATTCTAAGCAGTGGTTCTTGGCATTCATCTTGCAGGTTTCTCAGGAAGTGTTTTGAAATAAAAATGTAATAAATGAATACATGGGAAACCCCGTTCAGCTTGTGTGTGGGACGGTGGTTAGAGTTGGAGGAAGGGCTCCACTCCTCTAGTTGGGGCTCCTGGGCCCTGTGGGTTAAGGGTTGCAGGCTTGTATTAAGAGAGGGCTTGACACTCAGGTTGTGCGGAAGGGAGAGCCAGGTCAGATACTCCTATCTGTTTCATGGAGGAAAGTCAGGCTCTTGAGATAAGTGGTGTGAACATGTCCGGATAAACATGCCTACTCCAGGGAAGCCTCTTCCGATGGCCACAGCCCCACCCCCACCCCCACCCCTCATCCTCTGTAGAGATTTGACCCATCACATGTTTCTGTGCCTGCTCTCCTCCTCATCCCAGACTCCTGCTCTCAGTAACATTGTTTCAAGCTCACTGAAGCTAGAGTGAGAAAATGCCTCCCTTAGATTGACCTGTGGGCTGGGTTAGCATTTTCTTGACTAATGATTCCGATGCGATGCGTACTGGTGGTGGTGCTGTTCCTGGGTCGGTGTCTCTAGGTCCACCGGCTGAGGCAGCTGTGGGAGTAAGCCAGTAAGCGGTGTGTGCCTCAGTTCCTGCCTCCCTGCTTGAGTTCCTGTCTTGGCTTCCTCGGTGATGGGCTGTGATTGGGATGTATAAGCCAGATGCACCCCTTACCCCCAATGTTGCTTTTGGTCAGGGTGTTTATTACAGCAGTACAAAGTAAACTTAAGACAACAGCTAAGAAACTTGGGTCTTGGTGATAAGAACCTGCGAGCACCCCAGTCCCTTAAAGTTCTCCAGGCTCCAGGCAGGTTGTAAGCAGTAGAAGCCCTCAGCTGGGTGGGGGTCAGGTCTAGCTTCTGCCACTGGCCAGTGTGTCTCTGGTCTCCTCCCCATCTTGGGGGTCATGAAAGAATTCTAGATTATGTAGCCATGGTGCCTGGAGCTCTGTCCTTTGTGCTTGCTGGTTGCAGTGACCGAACCCATGACCACCACCATGTGACTTGGGAGCCAGCATGTGGGTAAGGGAGCCAGGAGACTCTCAGCCTAGTCCTCGTGCTGGGGCTGACAGTGAGGAGGGTCTGGTCTACCTAGCAGTACCTAGGTGGGAGGGGAGGTGTGGCTGCTCATCTGTTTGTACCATGTTGAGGGACTGGACTTAGTCTGGGCAAGAATAGCCAAGAATGAGTTTAAGTATTCTGATCTCTCATGAGCATTTCAGCCCTAAGTGTCTGCACAGGCGTTTCCCAAAGGCAGAAACTCTTTTGAGATAGCCTGGCCCACCCTGGGACTGGAAGGAAGAAGGTGCAGGCATCTCATAAAGGCTTGGCTTATTTTTATGCATGTGTGGTGGTGGTTGTTTTGGGGTTTTTTGTTTGTTTCGTTTTGTTGTTCTTCTCTCCTTTCCTGGAATGAGGAAGCTCTGCCGGTGAGTACCAGCCGCTAGGATGAATGGCCTATTTACTAGTTTCACTAAGAGGCCTTTTGCCTGTGGGAGAGGTCAAGCCCCCGCACAGGGAGGCAGGAGTGTTTACAGAGTGAACAGCTGGTGCAGGGTGCAGAGGTGACTGATCCCTCATTATGGAGGAGGGAGGGCCTGCAGCGTGCCAGCCCATTCTGTCATGCCTGTGGTCCTAATGACCTGATGATGGATGGATGGACCCAGGGTCTGGCTGGCAGGGCAGTAAAAACAGGAAACCGAATCTTTTGAAAATAATCCAGGGGGAGGGGAGAAAGTGAAGCCAACAGATGGCTCTCAGAGATGTATCTTCCAGAGGGCCTTGCAGTCAAAGCTGAAAATGCCAACGGGCCTGCAAAAGGCTGTGACGTCTAGACTGAGGATGCTTCGGAGGGTAGCAGGATTTGCAAGGTCTGTATCTAGCAGTGCATGTTCTTGCAAGAAGCATACCCTTCTCCAGCCTCTCTCCCTATACCAACCAGCCCTGAATGGTGTCTGGACCCCTTACTTTGAGTGTGGCCTTTTCCTGCCGTCTGCTCTGCTCTGCCCCTGTTAGCCACTGTACATGCCCAGCTCATCTCCCAAGAACCCAACCTTTCCTTCCTTCTAAGAACCCCCCAAGCTACTCATGGTTTTGAGTTCAAGATTTTGAATCTCAAGCTGGCAGTCTTGCAGGGCTGTGTAACCTACATTAGGCTTTCCTACCCTTCTGTATGGTGGGACAACTCCTTCATTCTGCTAAGATTTTTGCCCTCCAGGTACTTCCTGAATTCTACTTGTTTGCCTAACATCGACTACCAAGCTGTCCATCACCAGATCCTCCAGGCCTCAGTGTTAGCTTTGGTACTTTGCTTCTCTACTTTATTTATTTCACCTTTCTTCCTAAACACCACACAATTTGTGATTTCACTGCCTCTCTTGTTTCCTTGCCCTTCTCCTGAAAGTGGAGCCATCCTGTTACTTAGGCTGAGGGAGTAGCACTGTTAGAAGAGGTGTGCCGGTTGGAGTGGGTGTGGCCTTTTTGAGTGGGCGTGGCCCTGTTGGAATAGGTGTGTCACTGTGGATGTGGACTTCAAGACTCTCATCCTAAACTGGCCAGTGGTGGCACACACCTTTAATCCCAGCACTTGGGAGGCAGAGGCAGTCAGATTTCTGAGTTCGAGGGCAGAGTGAGTTCCAGGACAGCCAGGGCTACACAGAGAAACCCTGTCTCGAAAAACAAAAAAAAGCCGGGCAGTGGTGGCACATGCCTGTAATCCCAGCACTTGGGAGGCAGAGGCAGGCAGATTTCTGAGTTCGAGGCCAGCCTGGTCTACAGAGTGATTTCCAAGTCAGCCAGAGCTACACAGAGAAATCCTGTCTCGGAAAACAAAACAAAACAAAACAAAAAAAAAATGCTCTCATCCTAGCTGCCTGGAAGCCAGTATTCTGCTAGCAGCCTTCAGGTGAAGATATAAAACTCTCAGCTTCTCCTGCACCATGCCTGCTTGGATGTTGTCATACTCCTTCCTTGATGGTAATGGGCTGAATCTCTGAACCTGTAAGCCAGCCCCAATGAAATGTTGTCCTTATGAGAATTGCTTTGGTCGTGGTGTCTGTTCACAGCAGTAAAATCCTAAGACATTAAGTCTCTGGAAGACATAGCCTCTGGTGCCATTGCCAACCTCTCTGGCTATCCAGAGGGGAGCATTCCTTCTGCTGCCTACTCTTAAAGCCATCTGAGCACACAGCAGACTCCCCCAGTACCTTGCTGTATCTTCTCTCAGAAATGCATAAAGCACTACAAGGCCTCAAGTGGAGGCGAAGTTGATCTCACTCCTGCTGAAAGGAGGCTTACGCTGAGGTTTGACTGCAGTCTGGCGGACCATGACTGGCTGTAGTGAGATCCATGCATCAGATGCTGGGGAGATCTGGGGGAGAGTATATAAGGGAGAGGACCTCCTTAGAGGAAGCCAGGTCCAGGTGGTAGGGAGTGGCGTCTACATCTGCTGGTCCAGGCTGTCCCTCCAACCCATCCATTTGGCTCAGTGGTTCTGACTGTTCCTGGAGACGCCTCTGCTCCAGGCCACACCCCATAGGAAATGCTGAGAGCACCCCCTCCCTGAGCCAAGCCCTGACAGGCTGGGTCTGCTGGGGAAAGCTAAGAGTAGAAGCCCCGGGGCTGTTTCAAGCTTCTCCGCCTACTTGTACACTCAGCTCGCTCCTGTTTTATGGATGCTTGATACATAATTCATGCTATTCCCAACCAGCTCCTGGGATGTCAGGCAGATGAGCCATGGGTGTGGTCTGGGGTACACTCCTCTGGGCCTCCATGTTCCTGTCTATAAGGTGGGACTTATAACCTCCACCCTCAAGGCTCCCTGGAATTGTGGTAACAACTGAAGAGAACAGCGTGCCTGCTCTGTGGCTTAAGGAAACAGATTCCATTCAAATCATAGCTCCTTAGTTTGGATAAAGGGTTAGATTTAATTTTGTTTTATCAGGCTTTCTCCAAGGGCCCCTCACGTGGCAGCTTCCCAATTTCCCAGAAGCCTGTCTGTTAGAACACTTCCCACTGAAAGTAGGGCAGGATCCCCAGAGACGAGCTCCTCTCTCAGTGAGCTCACCACGCCTCCCCCTCACCTCCCCATGCCAGTGTGCATGGCACGGAACTGGAGCCGCTGAGGGTGCAGAGGTTCACGCTTCTGGGCCACACACTTCCAGTCCACACGCTGTCACTAGCTGTGATTCGTTCCCTCTCGCAGGTCGTAGGTGTCAGCACTGATGGGAAGTGATTTGTTCATCCTCGCATCAGGACCCCAGACTTCTGAGGGTAACCCTCCTCAGGGGAAAGTAGGCCAGAGGGTGCTTCACCCTGCCAGATCCTCCGGCTGTTTGTTTGTGTGGTTTTGTTTCTGTTTTTCCTCTTCAGCGGTCTGACTTGTTAGCAGAGATGTGAATCGCGCATCTCTCCTCCTCCACTCCCTCAGTGTGGGGTGAATGGGAGATGTCAGAAGGGAAGTGTTTGGGGAAGGGGGCAGGGAGCCTGCTTCCTGCTGAATGCAGGACTGGACAAAGATGCCCATAGTGCTGAGCGTCTCAACCCCTAGTGGGTCTGTGGCAGCGGCGTTCAGGGGGTAGTGTACCCCCCAACAGTGAAAAACTCTGATCTCTCAAGACTTAGAACAGACCTCCAATTAGTGGCGCAAGTAATCCTTCTTCTCCTGGTCGGATGCACTGATGTTTCTGTCCGTCCTCCATCTTCACAAGGCGTCATGGAGATGGTAGCAGCATCCTAACTACAAGTGACAACCTTCTACCTCTTCATCGTCTCCCTTCTAGAGCAGACCTGCATCTCTGTTCGAGGGGCACATCAGGCATGTAGCAGGTGCTCATCTCACATGTGTAGGGTAGGTGAAGACACACCAGTCTTAGCCCTCTTTCTATCTCTAGTCAGCCACCGGGAGGCCCGATGGAGGCCGTCAGTCAAAACGGGAAAGCGGGACACACAGAAAATGAGAAAGTAATGGTTCGCGTGGCGTTGGCGGGAACGGTTGATAATGACGGTCAAGTAAATCGTACAAGCTTAAGTGTAGTGCAGGTTTAGAGCAGAAATGTTGTGGGAGGCTTAGGAGTAGAGGGAGGTCGGTGTAAAGGCTGAAGCTATGATTTAGTGACATCAGTAAGTATAAGAAGACATGTGCTTAGGGGTACAAGCCAACATGGCACTCGGTAGGTTCTGTGCCATGCCCATGAACCAACCAGAAGGGCCCAAGCCACATTGTCTATGTCCATAACACTTACATCTGTAGCAGGAACATGTCCAGGTGAGTTCTTGGCTCAGACGTCTGATCTATCTGTGTCTCTAGGCAGCTTCTCTCTTGCTTCTTAAAAATATGGCTTAGTGTTAATTTCTAAATCAGTTTTCCTTTCTCACTCCTGCTCCCAGAATGACAACTCCAAGACTGATTATTTATTATTAAATGCCTTGGCCATAAGCTTTGCCTCATTCCCTTGCTAGTTGGTAACTTATTTAACCATTGAAATTATTCTATGTCTACCACTTGGTTAGTTACCTTGCCTTCAGTCCCGGCCTGATTCTTTCTTCGAGTCTTCTCGGCGTCTCCCTGAGTTCGTCTACCTGCTGGTTCGCACCTGTCTCCCCACAGCTCTCTCCTGAGTGGTCTCTCCCAGCATCTCCTTTTAGTCTCCCATCATTTCCCAGAATCCTCTCTGTCCCTGCCGGATGTCCCACACCCTATTTCCTGCCTCAGCTCATTGGCCATCAGTTTTTGTTTTTGTTTTTGTTTTTTTTTATTGACAAGTGATGCTTGTAAGAGATTTCTCTCTTACTCCTAGCCTGTTAGATGCTGCAGCTAAACATGGGCCTGCTGGAGGCAGTGATTGTACTCATGGTCATGGGGTCTGGAAGGAGCTCAAGACACCAGCAGATTCCAGATCAGGTGAGGGCACTCTGTCGCATAGATGAGGCCTTCTTGCTGTGTCTTCTCCGGGCAGGAGGGCTGAGAGCTCCTTGGGGCCTCATTCGTAAGGAAACTGATGATCCCCAGCGGCCCCACCTGTTTGGGGAGGAGAAGCAAGTCCAAAATGCATGTTCCCATGCAGCTGCTGGAGCACAGTGGCCTCGTAGGAGACAATGTCCCCACCGAGGGTATGTGAAGTTAGGGGGGTGGGGAGGAGCTTGACCATTTGTGAGTGAGAGATGTATGTCTTTGTATACACATGTATGTACTAGTGCATGTGTTTGCAGCCTACTGGGAAAGATGAGGCCAGGCTGGGAGCATCAGCATATCTTACGTTGGAGTGCTGACTTGAAGAAGATGAAAAGGACGGACGGACAGACAGACCGACGGACACACACACACACANACACACACACACACACACACACACACACACACACACACACACACACGAGGCTTGGGAGATCTCAGGGAAGGCTTCCAGGGCTTACTCAGATGAAGTCTCATCGTCTTGACCCCAGCTGCTAGGGCCTGGCCAAAGGGAAGTTGCCTGTCCTTCCAGAGCACATTGAGATTGTGGAGTTCGTTTCCAGTCGTGTGGTTTTTAACACCCTTTTCCCCCACGCAGAGATGGGTAAGAGCTCTCAGACCTTACCAGCTCCCTCTCCATGACTGAGCCCTGATGCCCCTCCCAACCCCCCAACAACACTTTGGGGCCTTCTCTTCCTGCCTTTCTCAGGGGCTAAAGCTAGGTGCCCCGAACCCCATGAGCCTCCTCACAGGAAGACCCAGATGTGGCCCTCTTGGGGCTGTGAACCGTTTATCTCTCCTTTCCACATGGCCAGCAGGAAGCCAGTGCTGAAGCCGCACATGCAGGGTCTCATTCCATAACAGGAAGACACAGTAGGGCGCAGGCCCCGGTCACAGGCACAGCCACCACAGAGTGGCTACTTCTGCTGTCCTAGATGCCTCTGTGGTCTCCAGGGATCTCATCTATTTCAGGCACCACCCCAGAGCTGGCATTTAGAATTTTTTTATTTATATTTTTTGACTTGTTAACTGTTTTTCGAACTTAGGACTGGAATACATAAGGCTCTGGGTTCTAGCCTTAGCAGAGGGAAAAACTTGTTCCTGAGGGTTTTGCAGACTGCAATGTTGGCCTTAGAGAAGCATCTATTGCCCTGTAACAGGCAGCAGGGCTGGGCAGTACAATAGAGAGGGCAGCATTTCTTTTCAAGCATGGCTTTAAATTCTAGCTCTGGCAGGCTCAGATAGTCTGCATTCCCAGTGACCAAGCAAATGGCTGAAGGGAGCTACTCCCTGTAGACCCGCTTGCTGAGATGCTGTGCAGCCTCTGAAGAGCTGGCTCTGTGCTCAGAGCCGGGAGGAGCTTCCTCAAAACCTGAGCAGAGCAGATTGTGATGAGCAAGAGCCAGGGATACTCATAGCTCTCTCTGGTCTTCCCAGTTGTGGCTCCAAGACCTTGCAAGCCGACCAGGCATTAGGGGCACGTTAACTGGGCTGTCTCAGGGAGGTATGCCTGCAGCAGAACTGACCTGAGCCCACCCCCCTGTCACCTCATCTATGTAAGGGAAGAAACTTAGTATTTAAGGCAGGAGATCCTAAATCTGCTTGACCAGATGTGTTATGTGTTCTACATCTTGGTTTCCCTCCTTTACTGGAAGCTTGGACAGAAGTCATCGTCCAAACCCAGAGAAGCAGGCATTGTGATTATTTTGGGATTTCCTCTCTCTTCACAGCTGGGCTCTCTCACTGAGTGGACCTCACCCTGCTGCTCAGACCCCACCCAAGGCAGGCTTGGCCGGGCCAGGTGGAGGGTTTGGACTCCGATAAAGCCAAGCTCACCAGCTGGGGACTGCATGGCCCATCTTTGGGTTCTTGCCTGCTGACCGATGGACGATGGACGTGGAATGTAGCCTAAGTTTCTTCTCCCAACCCCTACTCCTCCCTACCCCCACCCCCACCCCCCGTTTGTGCTGACAGCTGTTCTGGATTTTGGTTTGAGGAAATCTCTGTGGCCAAAATGGTCAAGGGTAATGCAACAAGCAGGTTGATGGCACTGAGTGCCCATTGCCAGTGATCCAAAACCCTTTTCTTGACTGTTGCTCAAGATGAACAAAGTGGGGTTCATTTGTGTGACACAGACCTGGAGCTTAAAACAGCTTTTGGGCCTCTGTATTCTTCTCAGTTACCAAATTTATCATTTTTACATTTTTGTTTTGTTTTGTTTTGAGGCTGTCTCCAAACCTTTTGGAAATGGGGGAGGGGGGTTAAAAACTTACACAAACTCTCCTCTGAGCCTGGCACTGTCCTGTGCCCACGTCCTGTTCTCTTTCCATCTTACCTGATGGAGCCAGAGTCCCTCCCCTGGGTGGGGCAGACCGCTCACTGTTGCCCAGGCAACCTGGAAACCTCCTCCTTAGACTCCGTAAGTGACTCATTTCCTTCAAGTGTTCTGTGCACAATCTCTGCTGGGTAGGAATCAAGGTCCTGACTTTTTTTTTTGGTATTGCTAATATGAACTTTCCCATCAAAAATATTCTTCCCATAGTGTCTAACATGTGTCCTTGTGTCTATGTGTATGAGTGTGTATCTCTGCTTATGTACACTCTTATGCATGTACACACGTGCACGCTCCCCCCCCCCCCCGTGTGTGTGTGTGTGTGTGTTTGTGTGTGTTTGCTACCACAGATCAAGGACATTCTTTTTAGGCATGTTACCTGCACTGGTGGGTCCTTGACAGCCTTTAAATGCCTGGGCAGAGAGAAAGCTTCCCTGAGCTGCTTTGCAAATTTCTAGGCCTATGATAACTTCAAGAAACACCCAAGTTGAGAAAATACAGTGAGGATATGGGGTTGAAACTTCTCCCTGTTACTTAGGTTCTGTTGGGCCCACTTCCTGTTTTATGAAGTTTTATTGGAACACAGCCTAGTGACTTTGTTAGAGGTACCATGGACACTTATAACTCCCTGAGTGATGCAATTGTATGGTTGGTGTGGTTTGGGTCTGAAGGGTCCCTCAAAAGGTTCACATAGTAAAGGGGCTGTCCCCAGCCAGTGGCGTTACTCTAGGAGGTTCTGAGAACTATAGAAAGAGGAGCCAAGATGGAGGAAGTCGGCTACTGGGTGTTCTTCCATAGGCTGAACCCAGGCTGTGTTTCTTCAGTTCTCTTTCTGGTGCTGTGAGTTGAACTGTTCTGCCCTGCTATGCAATCATAACAGTCACCCCCCAATCACCCCCCCAACCATCCCCCAACCACCCCCCAACCACCCCCACCACAGTGGAACTGTGGAACTGAGCTAAAAGAAATCCCACCTTGGGCTGTCTTCTCAGTTACTTGACTAAAGAAAGGAAAAGGGCTGCTGATACAGTGGGTCGTGGGGACCATACAGCATGGCTTGTGAAGCTGCAAAGCTTCTGCAAGTATGAAAATACCGCTCTGTGCTGGACTCAAGGGCTTGTCTCCAGTTTACGGGAAACATTCAAGTGGATTTGCGAGGTTGATACAATGTTTCCATAGTAGCATTCTCTCTCCAAAGTTTATTCTCTCTCAGCAGTTTTATCTTCCACCTGGTTTAATATGGAGCAGGTTCCCTGGGCTATTCATGGAGAGAGTTGGGGGCGCTTAGGGCCCTGCGTTTTAGAGTCAGGGAAGCAGGCTAAGGTTAGATTTGGTTGAGAGACGAGGCCAAGGCCTGAGCATACTATAATACTGACTGACATCTGGTGATTAGAAATCTGCTTGGCTTCTGGGACAGGATCCTCTTAACCTAGCACGCTGTCTGTCACAAATACATCTCATTTCTGTCTTTTTAAAGTTTCCTCAGGTCTGGAAACCATGTGCATTCTGAGCTGTCCAAGTGGCCTTGAAGGGTGGAAGGTGGAGCCTTTGGGACAGCATTTGATGAGTTCATTCCTAGAGCCTAACAAAGCAGGTCAATTAGTAAGCACCACTTACGAATTAGTAAGTACCACCTCTTCCTGCACCTACCCAATGCCGAGTGCCACACCAGACACTGCCATCACCATCAGCCTCCCGACAGCTCTGCAGAGTACCTCCCATCATTCCCAGTTGCAAACAGAAGCTCCGGGGGTATGTCTCATGAATATCCATCCCTCCACACAGAGAAGGGGGAAATTAGCCAGAACTACATCCTGAGGACATAAGGAAAAACATCTTGACTACAGACGAGGTTAAACAATGAGATTAGCTGTCTGTCAGGCGGATGTGACTGATTCCCACCAGGGGAAAGCTTGGGGAAGGGTAAAGCCATTTTCAGGGCTTCTTTTAGCTGCCTGAAAGGCATTGGCTGTGGCAGCTAGCTGGAAGGTGACCTTTCTGATTCAGCAGTTTGCTCACAGGAAAGCCTTCCCTGGGTCACATGATAATGCACTGGGTCCCCTTTGAATGTCCAGGCCCCAGAGTTACTGGAGATTTGGTTTCTCAGGAGTTTCTGGCATCTAAAAAATGTAGAAGGCTGGATCATCTCAGGAAGGCCTCATGCCTGTTGTACAATGGCCCTGGCTGCCTTTGTCAGTTCCTGGGCTCTTTTCATTGCACACCCTGGTTTGCAATAAGATGGCTAAGGATGGTTCTGTGTGTGTGTGTGTGTGCCCGCGCGCATGTGTGCATATGCCCACTAACCCACAGGTGGCATGGGATTGGTTCATTCCAAGCTGTCAAGTGTGCATACACAGAATTATTTTAATAGTTGTTTCAATATTACCCTGGCACCCTTTACGTCCAGGTCAGCAGTGAGGTTGAGGCGTGTGTGTGTGTGTGTGTGTGTCTGTCTGTCTGTCTGTCTGTCTGTCTTGTTTGTCAACCTGGATGGAAGCTTATCATTTTGTTGATTTTTCTCCCCTTCCTCCTGAAGAAGCATTTTTATTTATATACCATTTTTCTCTGCTTTTATGATTTCTGCCCTTAAATTCATTAGTGTCCTTTTAGATTTTTTCTCTTTTTTAATATGGGAACTGAGTTGTTACTCTTTTCTAATATAAGCATTTGATAACTGCAAATGCATAGTTCACTAAAAACATTGTGTTTAATGCATCATAGACATTGAGATGCAATATATTTTGATTTTTTTACTCAGTTTCAACAACTTTATTGTTTTCCTCAAGAGTACCTCTTTGATCCAAAGATTAGTATGTTTAATAATTGAGTTGTTTAGTTTTTTTCAGTTTAGAGATTTCTCCATTAATCTTGTTATTAGATATGTTTTTTTTTTTTCCCTTCTCCGAGAGAGCAGGTTCTCTGTGACCCAGACTAGTTTGAAACTCATGTGTCACAGGCTGACCTTGAACTCTTGTTTCTGTCTCCCGCGTGCTGGAATTTCAGGCACGAACCACTGCTGTCACATTGTATGTAGCATGTTGTTTCTCCAGTTGTTTTCAAGATGATTTTTTTTTTATCTGTGATTTTTTCAGCACATTGACTATAATGTCCTGTCTACCATGTCTTGGCTTACCCTCTTTGGGGTTTATTATGTTCCTTGGCTTTACAGATTCATGTCTTTCATCAAATTTGGGACTTGCTTACCTACTGTTTCTTCCAATGTTTTCCCACCCTCTCTCCACTCTGCAACTCCTGAAGTATAGAATTAGATCTTTTGATGCAATTCTGTAGATTTCTGAGGGCTGTTTGTTTTGTTTTTTAGATTTATCTTTAAGTTCAGTGAACCTAGTGACTTAGTTAGGGTTTTACTGCTGTGAACAGACACTGTGAGCAAGGCAGCTCTTATAAAAAAAAATTATTTGGAGCTGGCTTACAGGTTCAGAGATTCATTCTGGTATCATCAAGGTGGGATCATGACAGCATCCAGGCAGGCATGGTGCTGGAAGAGCTGAGAGTTCTATTTCTTCATCTGAAGGCTGCTATGAGGAGACTGGCTTCCAGGAAGCTAGGATGAGGGTCTTAAAGCCCACATCCACAGTGACACACCTCCTAATAGTGCCACTCCCCGGGCTAAGCCTATTCAAACTGTGATACCCAGGGTCACTCCATTTACTGTTGGGTTCAGGGAATTTTGTCTTTGCCTCCTTGGGTTTCCCCTCCTGTGGTGCTGTGGATTAAACCTTGTGCCTTGTGCAAGGTGGGCGAGCGCTCTACCACTGAATTATATCATTAGCCCTGTGGGGGCTTCGATTTATCTGCTGAGAACTCCTGGCTCTCTGCATTTGTTTCAAGAGTCTTCCTTTGCTCCTCTTTGGTGATGGTTATAGTAGGTGCTTTAGAGTTTTACCAGCATTTGGGTTGTGTGTTGACACTTGATATTTTCTCTCGGTGTTTGTTTTGGTTGCCTGCTTTATTGGCAGGTAATCTGGGATAGTGTCTCGGACATTTTGAATATTATGAATATTATGGGGCCCTAGGTCCATTAGAGGGTGTTTGGATAGGTAGTCAGCCAAGGCGGAAACAGACTGCACATCCTGGCGCGGTTCCTGGCTCTGCGATTCCAGCATCCATTCTACGATGTAAACCCCCCTGGGGTCAGTCTGAGGCCCGTGCTGTGCTGACTGTAGTGATGTCACACACCTGCAGCTGGGGAATAGGTGAGACCAGTCTTAAGATGTATACTTTGGGGGTGGGGGTTGGGATCAAAACAGGGTTTTTCCTTCTAGCCCTGGCTGTCCTAGAAATCACTCTATAGACCAGGCTGGCCTCGAACTCACCCATCTACCTCTGCCTCCCAAGTGCTGGGATTAAAGGTCCACCATCACTGCCCAGCTCACATGTATTCTTTAAAGATCTTTTCCTCCTGACCCTCCTCTTCCACAAACTTCCATACATTCAACCTCTTGAGATCCATCCTTTCAGATGCTCTGAGTAGAAACACAGGATTTTCACCCTCTGTTATAGTGTGCAAGTTCTACCCTCACAGTCCACCGCCACTGTGCCAGTGAAGAAGGCCAAGGGTCCTTCTGCGGAGGCATTACCTAGTGGTATGAGACCACTGTAGCTTATAGGGGCCACTCCCACCACATCCGTGGGAAGGAAGACAAACGCCCTGTTTTTGCTAGTACTCACCTGTAGCAAGATGAACTCGAGAGTTCAGGCGACTACAGGATCCCCTTTGATCCTCTGGCTGGCAGACACAGGCCTTTCTGCATGCCTGGGTTTTAATTTTCATGTCTGCACCTGTCAGTGGTTGTAGGTCACTCTGGTGCCAGTAAGAGGTAGAAAAATATAAAAAGTCATTGATAGGGCATCATCTTTNTTTTTTTTTTTTTTTGCGGGNGGGGGGGTGAGTTTCATTAAAGGGTATGTCGTGTTAGTTTCATGGGGAAAGGTATTGTCTTAGTTAGAGTTTCATTGCTGGGAAGAGGCACTATGACCAAGGCAACTCTTACAAAGAAAAGCATTTAATTGGAGTTGGCTTAAAGGTTCGGAAGTCTATTCCATTATCATGAGAGGAAGCATGAGGTGTGTAGGCAGACATGGCGCTGGAGACTTTTACATGCCCAAGACTGCTATATCTTGATCTGAAGGCAGCCAGGAGATGCCCAGGGCAGAGAACTTGAATACTAGACCTCAAAGCCTGCCTCCATGGTGACACACTTCTTCTAACATGGCCACACCTACTCCAAAAAAGCCACACCCCCTAATGGTGCCTCTCCTCATAGGCCAAGCATTTAAACACATGAATCTATGGGGGCCAGACCTATTCAGACCACCACAGATATGCTTTCTCACCAGGAGCTCAAAAGTTGACGACTGCTTGCCTCTCCCCCATCCCCACTTGTTTCTGGGTTTGAGAAAGGGGACTGTTGGGTAGCCCAGGCTGGCATGGAGCAGCCCACGGTCCTACCTCAGCATCCCAAGTCCAACCATAACAGACATGTGTCCCCAGCTCTAGCTCCTACTTGGTGTGTTGGTGTTTGTGTGTTGGAAACAGTATCTAGCTATGTAGTCCTTCCTGCCCTCATACTCCAGAGTGCTGGGATTCTAGGCATATATATGCCACCACATCCAGCTGTGAGTCTGCTTTCAAGAGAAAAGTACGTTCATTGATTTGACTGCACGGGGCAGAGCACGGGTGTGCTGCAGGGTGCATGTAGACAGCATGTAGAGATCTTTTTCTTTCCGCCCACCCTGTGGGCATCGGGGATCAAACCTAGTTCTTCAGACTGGGCAGCAAGCATCTGTACTTGTTGAGCCGGCTTCCAGCTTAGCTTCCACTTTTAAATGTCTTATTTTCTGTGTGTGATGGTACTGCCTGAGGCAGATCGCTTCCTCAGGATTCTGAGGCTGGCCGCCTAGGTTTTTCATTTCTGTCTTCTACATTAACTTTATCGATCTATCATCTGCCTGCCTGTCCCCCCCCCCCCCCATCAGGACAGGGTCTCACTATGTAGCCTTGGGTATCCTGGAACTCTCTGTAGACCAAACTGATCCTGAACTCACAGAGATCTGCCTGTCTCCACCTCCTAAGTACTGGATTTAAAGGCCCACACCACCACCACTGCCACCACTAACCGCCACTGCCATGTTACCTTTCTATGACCTTTCCTGACTTCCTTTAACCTCATCTAAGCTGAGACTCACACTGTGTGATTCAGGCCTGCCTTTGGTGCCTACATTTTTTTTCTCCGAGACTGGCTGGCTGGAGCGGTTTGTAGTTTGTGAGCCCCCCGGGCCTATCATAAACCCCACTACTCCAGAGTATATGAGGAAGTCAGAAACAGAATGCCCTGCCTGTGTCCGAGCATTGAGTCTCCAAAATCACAGTGGCTGTGAAGTTAAAAGGGCCATCTAAGGAACCAAGGCCGAGGTCCAAAAGCAGGACCCTAGGCTAGGAAGCTAGAGACTCTCAAGGACAAGCACCTTCAGTCTCAGGGGAGCAGGCACATAGAGCAGAGCCAGGGAACAGAAGGGCCAAGGTAAAGATCCAGAAGAGCCCCCACCACCCACAGTGAATGTTAAGTATGGGAGTAGGTGGGGACATAATCCATAGGTTCATGTGTTCCATTGGACTGCCAGATGGCGTTCAAGGATCCAAGGCAGGATGCACCACACATTCCTGCTAAATTCCTTAGCTGCTTCCCACAGCAAAGAGAAAGAAACAGGGTCAGCCTGGTGGTGGGCAGAGCAGCACCCGCCAACCCCAGGGTCAGCCTGGGTGGTGGGCAGAGCAGCGCCCGCCAGCCCCAGCCTGTGGGGGATGGGAGGGGGATGGGGAGGAGTCCTTGAGGCTCCTAGTTCTGCCCAGCACGTGCTACCGGTGCATTTTTTAAAAAGGTGTGGAGGTGTACCTATGTGACAGTGAAGTGGGTAAGCTGTCTCTGAAAGAAAACCTTCTTTTTTCCATGTTAGAACAAGAGCAGCTACTGTTTCCATAGCACCTATCCCATGCCTGGGTGTTCCTACCAATCCAACGCAGCCCTTTCAGGGTTTCCGTGACTAATCTCTGCTGACAAAGGACCTCGGGGAGAGACCGTAACTCATCTGGTACAGTATGGCCAGGCCTAGTGAGGGTGGGACCTGGCATGGTTTGTCAGGTGGTTTCTGTGCTGTGCAGGAGGCTCCACCAGGGATGCATTCCCTGCCAGAGCACTGTGTGTTCTGTTCTGAACAACTGCATAGGATTTTTGCTCTAGGAAAGGGGGTGAAAAACAGCTGGGTGTGGGGCTGGGCTATAGGCTGGTAGGAAGGAAGGCCTGGCATACTGCATAGCTTGGAGGCAGTTTCTGGGAGTCTGTGGCCAGGGATTATGTTATCTCCCTAAAGCTTCATATATTTGTGGCCTGAGAAGTTTGTCACACTGGCAGTGAGGGTGGGCTCTGTAGTTAATGTACGCGCAGATGTCTGTGCCTAGCCTACAAAGAGCATTAAGTCGGGCAGTAGAAATTAGTACAAGTGCCTAGAACAGAACAGGCACGGGGCAGCTATGGGATGCCACCGAATAAAGCAGCTGGAGGCAAAAAAGGGAGGTGAATCCTGCCGTCTATATGAAGAAACAAAAACGTGAGAAAGATTCCTAATAGATGGTTTTGTGTGCCACACCATGTGGTTGCTGGGAATTGAACTCAGGACCTCTGGAAGAGCAGCCAGCGCTCTTAACCACTGAGCCATCTCTCCAGCCCAGAAAGATTCCTAATAAAAGACTTTTAGAGGCTGGTGAGATGGCTCAGTGGGTAAGAGCACCCGACTGCTCTTCCAGAGGTCCGGAGTTCAAATCCCAGCAACCACATGGTGGCTCATAACCATCCGTAACAAGATCTGACTCCCTCTTCTGGAGTGTCTGAAGACAGCTACAGTGTACTCACATATAATAAATAAATCTTTTAAAAAAAAAGACTTTTAAACTTTTTAAAAAATATTCACAGTGCCCACATGTTATGTGTGTGCACATGTGTGTGTGTGTGTGTGTGTGTGCGCGCGCGCGCGTACGTGCTTGAGTGTGCACCTGTGCATGTATGTGTACATGTGTGCATCCATGTGCATGCATGCTAGTATGATCATGTGGAAATGAGGATGCACCTTTCAGGAGTCGGTTCTTTCCTTCCACCTTACGGGTCCCAGAGATCAAACTTGTCGGACTTGGTAAGCAAGTACCTGCCCGTGAAGCTATCTCGCCAGGCTTAATAAAGATTTTAATTAAAAAGAAAGCTTGCGAACAACGAGGATCCCACAGGAAACCTTTCTTCCTGTGTGCCCACCCCTGTCTCTTGAGGCCCTTAACATTCCTAAGCAGTGCCCTTTGGGAGCTCTCCCTCCCGCGCGTGGGCCATGGGCCTGTGGCTCCAGCTCCGGCTCCGGTTCCGGCTCCCACTTGGGTGCTCACTGCTTGCAGAGAACCTCTGAGCAGCTTGTGCAGACTTGGGGCTCTGGCTGCATCTCCATGTTGTACCCACTGGCCCTTTTCCTGGCAGAGGCAGCCTGTCTTGTTTGTCCTCCCGGTGACGACAGGCTGTTCTTGTTTGGAAACAGAAAAGATACCATCTCTGCCTTTGTATGTCTTATTACTGTATTTCCCTCCTTTCCTAAAACACAAAGCTAGTGCCAGCGGCCTGTTTGTAACTGCCAGGCTCAGTGGACACGTACATGGTGAGCATCCTCCTGGTCCTGCCCTAGGATCTGACCTATCTCGGCACATGTACCTTCTAGGGCACTGGTTCTGAACCCATTGGGGTGGGGGGTGTTGAACGACCCATTCACGGGGTTGAATATCAGATATTTACAGTATGGTTCATAAGAGCAAAATGACAGCTATGAAGTAGCAACAAAAATAATTTTATGGTTGGTGTGGGGGTCGGGGGATCACAGTGTTAAGAAGGTTGAGTGTTAAGAAGGTTGAGTGTTAAGAAGGTCTGGGAGCTCTTAGAAAAAGGAATAGGTCAGCTAGAGGGACAGGACACAAGGTATGGGTAGCTTTCCTGGTGTTCAGTAACCAAAAAACACCACTTTGAGGTTTTGTGACTCATTCCTATTCCAGTGAGCTCAGCCTATTCATCTTGCAGATAAAGCTGAGATCTAGTGTAAATACTCTAGTGAGTATCAGTTGTGGCCATGTATGTGAACATCTCTCCCCTCCCCCTCCTCTCCCTTCCCCTCCCATCTTCTTCACTTCTCTCTCTTGTTCCCTTCTCCCTCCCCTCCTCTCTCCTCTTTTTTCCTTCCCCCCCTTTCCCCCTTCCCTTCTCTCCTTTCCTCTGACCACCACCTGTCTTCTCCTATATCCTCCCCTCCCCTCCCCTCCCCTCCCCTCCTTGGTCTCCTGTAGCCAGAACAGGCCTTGGACTTGAGTAGTTGAGAATGACTTACTTCTGATCTCTGCCTCCACCTCCATGGAATCACAGGTGTGTCCTACCTATGCAGTGTTGGAGATCAAACCCAGAGTTCCATACATGCTAAGCAAGCATTCTACCAACCAACCGAGCTACATCTCCAGTCCTGTGCGTTCTTTTCTTCTGACAGTTTCACCGAGAACCTGGCACTACTGGGATTCTCCAGAGACTACAGTTTATTTATATTAATTTATTCGTGTCTTTAAATCTCCTATATATTGGGCATCCCCCACCCCCACTGTCGGCCATGGGTTTGGTTCACATCGAACTATGTGAGTTTAGCTGTCCTGATGTCTTCGCTGTCTAAGCCACTGATGGGTTCTCAATGGTCCTGTGTTTGTGTAGTCGTTTGCTTCTCAGTTTAGATCTGGACACCTCAATACGGTACAGTATAAGTGAGTTAGAGGCATGTTCTACAAATGCACCCTGCATTGTAAATGGTCATCAGCCTGCAGAGAGACAAGAATAGTCCCCTTTCTTGAGCAAATCTGAAAAACTGGAAGAAAATCCATAATCTGGACGTGAGTGTTGAGTAGGAAGATCCTACAGAGTAAGAGAAGGGACTCTGGAGACTGCCCTAGCCCGGGCAGGAGCAAGAGGCAGGTTAAGCCTATCCTGGAGAGGAGTAGTGGGTCATGAAGATGACTCATAGAGACCCATCATATGAGGTTGGTATGAGCCAAGTTCTATGGAGCACCCAGGGGCCCAGGCTGCTCAGGCCGCGGTGTGCACTGGAAAGCACTAGTATGAGCCACTGAGGCACATGTGTGAATGAGGGTGAAACCAGGCCTTGGAGCCAGAGGCCGTCTGAAGGCTGCAGACAGCTGGGAGAAGGGTTTGTGGATAGTCACAGCCTGCCCCCTGGCCCGAGGGACCAGTTAGACGGGGTCTACAACTCAGCCCAGATCTGTGTTCACACTGTCCTTAATGCTCTTGATTTCATAGCGAGGTTGAGGATAGAAAGAAGCAGAAACCAGGCTCCCATTTCACCTGCATCTCTAAGTCTTGACAGTGTTTCTGCCTGACCCTCAAGGCAGAATCCTGGGTGTGAAGCTTGTGGAAGTGCATCCCACGAAGAGAACTCCCCTCGCGTAAGAAGAGTAACATTCAAGCCTGCATGTTCTCAGACACAAGGTGCGAAGTGGGCACTAAGAGACACTCAGAGTAAAGATCTGTGTGTGTATCAGAGGTTCTTCAGTCTTAGTCTCTTCAGACTTTAATAGAGGTACAGTACTCTGGGAGACTTACATTTCTCTGCTCAAGAGGCAGCAGTTTGAGGTCAGGGTGGTGGCAGATACAGTGCCTGGTTAGGACCCTCATCCTGGCTTACTGATTGAAGTCTTCTCACTGTGTCTTTCCGTGGTGGAGGGTCCTCTGGGGTCTCAGAAAAGTGCCATTGCCATTCATAAGAGTCCTGGCCATCTTCCCAAAGTCTTGCCTCTTAGCACTAAGGTTTAAGTTCCATCGTGTGCATTTTGGAAAGTCACAAACATTTAGTCTACAGCAAGCAACATCACACACAGTGCCTCCTCCGCAAGGCTGGGGACCCTTGCCAGTGAGAACTGACAACTCCTCTGTGGCTGGTAGCCATGGTGGCTGGACACTCAGTTAAGACTCTCCAGATACCACCATGCTGCACAGCAGCCAACCAAGGTCTCCCTTCCCCTAGGTACATTCTACACAAGGAGATCAACTTCTTTCTTTGAAGGGGGTCTCTGAGCCCTCAGATTCCACTGCAGATGACGCTGGTCGTCCTACGGCTGTCTCTTCCTCAACTGTATGACGTCATCCTGCAACACTAGTACATTCTTGACAGAGCTTGGGGAGCTAAGAGACATTTGCCTTGTCGGTGCATTGCTGGCTCATGAGTTGTAAGCCAACTGATGGTCACCGATCAGCTGCTCGAGTAGCCTTCTAAATGGCTCATGCTCTGCTGGTGAAAGTTCCTATGTTCCAGTCACAAACAGCTAAATTCAGCAAAAAGATAAACAGGCTGGCACAGCCAAGACGCAAAGCAGGGGATGTGGGAAGACTCCATCTTACCCGAGCAAAGAGCCCTGGGTGCAAACAGCTCTGGGCTCTCCTCCTGAAAACTGGGGTGACTAATGTCTACCAGACACCACTGTGAAATCAGCGGTCTCTACTGCTGTCCTTTGCCAGGGATTGGTGGCACCCCCTCTGGAGGGAGGTCAGTGGGCTGGGATTGGCTTATAAGAAGTGGGAACTTGTCTGGGAAACCCGAGTGTCTTTGACACGGTGCCAGCCTTATGGAGGCCCCGCCGGGTGGCTGTTGAGGCAGGAATGTCAGGTGATCCGGTGATCCGGTAGAGCTAAGCTGTTACTCTACTGCCTGAAGATTTTCTGGATACACAGCAGGCTTCGAGCCAATGTCAGATACCTTCTTAGCACCCCTCCAGATGCCTCGCCTCCCAGTGGATCCCACAGTTCTGGAAGAAGGCCTCTTCCTGATACTATTCCAACCCGTGATGTAAGGAATCCATAACAGAGCCATGGAGTCCAGCTGCTCCTCCTTAGAGTTTAGTCTCGGAGACCAACTTTCCCTGAAGAGTGCTTTGTAAATGGAACACAGCCCGCCTGTCACCAGGACCGGCTCACCTGACTGGTCCGGCAGGTGCCTGAGTTTGGACCCTGTGTGGGTGTGTGAGTGTCTGGCAGCTGTGCCTGTCAGGGACAGCTCAAGCCTGTGAATCCCTCCTCTCTGGGAGAAGCAGGCTGAGTGCCGGGCCTCATTCCCCAGCCTGACTGACCAAGGAGTGACAGGTGGATCTTGGAACAGATTGTCATACCCTTGATGACAACTGGGATTATCACCATGAGTGGTAATTCCACCATGACAGTTTTGAGTTTCAGGTCAAGAGCCAAGGTCTCCGTCTCCTCTTACATCTGGACAGAGAGATCCCTACTGGCCGATTTCCGGCTTATTTCTCAGCCCTCTGCAGAGACTTTATGTACACATGAAGATCTTTGGCCTGCCATAGCCTGAAGCCCTGCAGAGCTGTCCTCCACCCCAACTCTTGCATCAGAAGAGAAATCTGGAAATACCTGGCTTCTAAGAATCCCAGCACTGGGGAGGCAGAGGCAGGCAGATTTCTGAGTCTGAGGCCAGCCTGGTCTACAAAGTGAGTTCTAGGACAGCCAAGGCTATACAGAGAAACCCTGTCTCGAAAAACAAAAACAAAACAAAAAAAACAAAAAACAAAAAAAAAAAGAAAAAGAAAAGAAAGAAAAGAAAAGAAATTGATAAATGGATAAATGGCCTTGTGGATAATGGTCATTAGAGTCTCAGCTGGCCTTTTTTGGTATTCTAGGACCCTATACCTGGATGACTCTCTGACCCACAAAAACCTTAGACTGTAATTGGTGCTGCTATGATTTTGATGTAACCGCCCCCTCCAAAGATTTGTATGTTGGACGCTTGGCCTCTAGTGTGGCAATGCGTTTTGGAGATGAGACCCATTGAAGTTGGTTAAGACACTGGGTGAGTTGCCCTCAGGTTAGTTCTCATAGGACCCTGTATTAGACTCAACAGTGGGTTATTCTAGGAAAGGATGCCTGTCTCTTGTCCTTTCTGGCATCCCGACTGTGGTTCTGTGTTATGTTAGTCACACTTTTTAATTACTGGAATGAAATGCTTGAGAAGGCAGGAAAGGAAGAATTCATTTGGCTTACAGTTTCTGAGGCTTTAGTCTGTGGCCGTCTGCTGCCTTTGCCTCTGGGTCAATGTCTAGACAGCAACATCACAGAGGAAGGACCTGCCATGCTTGTCTATGACAGTGACACAAAAGGGAATGGGGACCAGAAGAAGGGGCCAGTGATAATGCTGAATGACTTGTTGCCTTCCACAAGGCCCTACCACCTCCCAAAAGCTGGGGCCAAGCTCTTAACACATAAGGACCTACAAAGATCATTTTCCTATGCATACCATAACAGATGCCCTTCACCATGGTAATGATGCAATTAGGGGAGCCCTCACCAGAGCCACTCAGCACCATGCTGCTAACTAAGTCATCTTTTTATAAGTACTTTTACCCTCTGGTGTTTCATTGTAGCAAGAGAATGGACTTATCCAGTTGCAGTGAGTCCCGCCCACCTGTGCCTCTTGCCTCATTCTAAAAAAATCGAGCTGCTTTTAAACAGATGAAGTGGTAATTCCACACACCAAAGGAGCCAAGCAGGGGCGGACAGATCCATGTGGTTTTCCAGGATGGGAGCCAAATAGTAGTGCTAAAACTATAACACACCTTGGACATTATGAGTAGCTGGTTTGCATTAATTATTATAAGTGATGCTTGTGGGCGCTCCCTCCCTCAGTAGGAGAGTGGTGGTTTCCTTGTTCCCCCTCCCCCCTAGGCATGTGGGTAAGAGTGTCTGTCATTATCCTCCTTTCATTGAGGGGAATGTTGAGAGATGAAAAGAACCTCTGACCCCACCCCCATCCCTGGCGACACCAGTTTGTTTGTCATCTTTTCTTTTTCAGGGAAGGTGGCCCTGAAGATTGAGCAGTGGAGATAGGGAACCAAGAGGATTGTCTTCTTTCCAACAAATGCTATTTAAATGAAAAACTGAGCGAATCCCAGGGGTGGGGGGTGGGGGCGGGGTACTCACTTATCCTAGGCTTGCTGACTCTGTCATTTTTCCGACCTGTCCCTTGGCTTTGGACATCTGCCCACATCTCATAATACCACTACATTCTGGAACATCACTTGCACACCCCCCCCACCCTGTTCCCAGAACCCTCGCTGCAGATGAGCTCAAGCACTGCTGAAGTTGAGGGTCCAGCCCAGAGTATGACCAAACCTTTTGCTGTTCGCTATTGACTAGAAGACCCGCCCTCATGGGTCTCCATTTTGAGACTGAGCTGTGCCACCCAGGGCATGTGGCTTTTGGGGACCAGCTGATTGAAGTCCTGTTTCCTTGGGCGGGCAGTAATTAGGAAGTGGTTCCTCAGTGCAGGTGTCTGAGTTCCGCTCTGACTGGCTGATTGTGTGCACTGGTCCACAAGGGCTGTGTAACAAACACTACAAACAGTGTGGTTCAAGTAACAGTTGTCTTATACTTCAGGAGGCTAAATGGCTTCAGGGTAGGGCGGGCTGCCAGCAGAACCAACCACGTGATTAGAGAGTTAGAACTTTCAGCCCCACTCCTACCTCTGAGGAGAGTCAAGGGGCTGGAATTAAATCAGTGTCAGAGGTCAGTGAGTGAGTCTATCATGGTCCACAAAACAACTGAATGCCGGGTTTCAGAGAACTCCCAAGTTGTGACCATCTGTGGGACATGGAAGTTCCCCACCCCCACCCCCATACAGCCCTAGCACATATACCCTGTATCTTTTATGGTAGTCCGGGAGTGGGGACAGCCCGAGACTTCACCCAATAGAAATCTGCAGAGACCTATACCAAGGTGAAGTCAAGGATTCTCAGCTGTGCAGCAGCAGAAGAGAATTCAAAACAAAGTAATATGAACCAGGACAGGAGTTTGTCACTAAAAGGTTTTAACATAAAACGACAATTATACTCAGGTGTGCCTGTGGGCTCGGCAGAATTTCTCCTTTGGCCTTGATTGTCTCTTAACAATAGCCATAGATATGATTGGAGTGGTCAGACTTGTGAAGTGACTTGCTCAAAAGGCTCTAGAAACTTTCTCTCTTTAAGTCACATGGTTGTTTCTAAAGTACATAGATAGGACTGTGGGCTTACATAATTTTTAGAAGTAGGTCAGAAGGGTCAAAGGAATCCTTATTACATGCATATCACAAGGAAGCAAAAACACACTTTAGCAGCAAACAGTTTCCACCTCCTAATCCTTCCTAAACACTGGCTGGGGACCTAGTATTCAAATATATGAGCCTGAGGAAGGCCTTTCTCTTGTAAACCACCGCAGGAAGGGGACTTGCCCATATTGTTGATACACTCAGTGGGTGGAAGATGTCCATCTCCCCACAAAATTGGCCTTTGAATTGTTTAGAGTCTTCAGCCAGCTAAATCCCAAGACAGAGCTATAAGTGCAATTTATATGGTCAGCCTACACCCTTTAAGACCCTACAAGTTCTTAACCTGTGGGTTGCAACCCTTTCACAAACTTGTATCTCCAAAAAAATATTTATACTATATTTTATAACAGTCACAAAACTAGAGTTACAAAGTAGCAACAAAAATCATTTTGTGGTTGGGGGTGGTTCACCACAGCATGAGGAACTGTATTAAAGGGTCACAGATGAGGAAGGTTGAGAACCACTGTTGTAAGGAAACAGCACTAGAATCCTCCATCCCTCCATCCCTCCTTTAGGGCAGCCAGGGCTACCTGGAGAGCCAAGGCCACAGGCCATGAGCAGGGCACACTCAGGCCCCTCCTGACTAGCATTCTGCAACCTGTCTGGGTGGCAGTCAGGGCTTAGCCTGCCTCAGGGCTTTCAGTGTGGCACACACTGATTATTCATGACCATGACCTCTCCCTGCCTAAGCAACTGGGGTTTTCCATGCTTGGGAACTGGCCTGGTGATGTCATCTTTGGGGTTGCTATGACTCCCTTGGCTATCAGTGCAGGAAGGACAGCTGCCAGCCTAACAGAGGAAGCGAGTAGAAAACCCACTGAAACCAGCAACATATCTCAGCGATTCGGTGGCCGTTTGCCGATTGTGGTGACCTCGGGGATTGGCACCAGGTGGCTGGTTCTGTCGTCTATTGAGAATAGTTCTCTTGGCCTTCAGAAAACTGTCAGTTTTTGTTTGTTTGTTTTGACAGTGGCATGTATCTTACGCTGCATGCAAGCCTCCTGCTGTAAGCCCCCTGAGGAGTTACGATTATAGAATATGGCACTGTGCACCCAATTTATTTTTAATTGAGGTCAAGTTTACATAACATGAAAGTTACCGTGTGTGTGTGTGTGTGTGTGTGTGTGTGTGTGTGTGTATTTCTTTTCTTACACTGTGTTTCCCAGGTTACCTTCAATCTCGATGTGTAGCCCAGACTAGTCTTAAATCTGTGGACCATCTGAGCAAACAACTTTCTAGTCTTGGTCATATAGGGAATAGAATTGCCGGATCACGTGGTTATCAGCACAGAATTTTCAGGGCGGGCATCTTCTCTTTGGTTGGAATGTGCTTGCTAAATGACAGACTAGGCACTTAGAGGTTAAGCCTTTGGCATGCTGAGCTGTTATCTCTAGCCCCCTTTTCACCTTTTATTTTGAGATAACTTCTCACTAAGCCGCCCAGACTGGCCTTGAAGTCACCTCAAAGCTCAGGCATGCCTTGAGCTTATAATCACCTTGCCTTAGCCTCCTCAGCACTGGGCCAAAAGGCCTATTCCAACAGTCTCTGCTACTGTGCGTGTGTGTATGCATGTGGGTGCATGCGTATATGCACGTGTGTGTATGTATGCACCATGGGTCATGCACACACTAGGTAGGCTTTCTGTCCCAGCCCATTGATTACAACTGTATACTATGTCAGCATTCATAGTTAATGTAAGTGGACTTCCTCCCATAAAAGCAGGTCTCAGTCACCCTTCTAATCGAGTCTCAGTCACGATTTCCAACTTTCTAGTTCCTTCCGGTTTGATTGATATCTATCTTATATACCCTCACAGTGACCACTTCCCTTGTGTGGTCACAGAACAGGTAGATCTACCTACTACATCTACCGTCTAACCCCACACATCACACAGATGGCAAAGCTATGCCTCCATGACACCCCAGAACTAGGGCCTGCCTGCTTTAAGCCTACCAATTTAAACTCCATTAGGAAAATGTTTGGTGGGCTGGTAAGATGGCTCAGCAGGTAAGAGCACCCGACTGCTCTTCCGAAGGTCCTGAGTTCAAATCCCAGCAACCACATGGAGGCTCACAACCATCCGTAACGAGATCTGGCGCCCTCTTATGGAGTGTCTGAAGACAGCTACAGTGTACTTACATATAATAAATAAATAAATCTTTAAAAAAAAAAAAAAAAAAGAGGAAAGAAAAGAAAATGTTTGGCTAACACTCAGGGCCAATAGGGTTTAGGCTCATACATTTTTATGCCCTCCTCCTTCTTCCTGCTCTCTCTCTCCGTGCTCCCTGACCTCCCTGTGTGTGGATCTCAGGAACACTGTGTATACCCCCAGGACCTGTCAGATGTCACCACTCATGGGTGAAGGAGCTATCTCTATCTTAAAGTTCTTAGAGTATAATAGTCATAGGTGGTCTTGAATGTAGTCAAGCTTCAGCATTCTGTTTTCTATCTGAAAAAAAATGGCAGTCTGGAAGTCCATGTCCACCAAGGTGTCTGCGTGCATCCATAGAATGTGTAAAAGATCACAACACCATGAAGAACTGGGGGAAGTAACTAGCAAACGGTATTTTTCACCCTGCTTCTTGCAAGAGTGTAGGCTTCCCTAATGTTAGGAAATTGAGCTCCTGGTAATGCCTGCCACCTGTACCATGCGAGGTACTACTTCAAAATAAAGGAAGGCTCTTGTAAATAAAGGCCAGCCTCATGTTCCTCATGTTCATGACAGCCCCTTCCCCAAGGTAGAGTCAGCTCTTGGTATGCAAGGTTCTGGGGGAAGGCTCTAGACTATAGCCTATGATCATAGGTCCAGAAGTGTCGATTAACTGTGGTGAGATTCGGTTCAGAGTTGCTGGTTCTTATACCTGGGCTGGCATGCTAGGTCTCAGGCTAGGCCCTATTGCAAGCTATAGGCATCCATGAAGAGCTGATGTCACAGAATCCTCTGCCTCTCACAGGTGTTCCTCACTGTCAGCATCACCCTAGGAGCTTTGAAGTGCAGCCAGGCCCAGCCCCCACTTAAATTTTGTAATAAGGTCTGTTTTGTAGCCCTGACTGCCTTGGAACTTCTATGTAGAACAGGCTGGCCCACTTGCCTCTGCTGTAGGCCAGGGTCCTGATGAGCTTTTCCTGGGTTTGCCAACAGTTAGTTCAGAGGACTTCGGTCTTTTTGCCGATCATATCCCCATAGGTAGTTGTATGGGGACCATACAAAAACATCCTTGAACTTTGAATTCTCCTAGCCCAGGTCTCCTACCCACAAACCCCTGTGTATCTTCTCATCACCCACAAAAGAATACTTCTGTGACCAAATGCAGGATTTTTATTTACACCAAGAAATTCTACAGTTCTCTGTGGATGTCATCTGGGTATCCCACAGTGTTAGGTCAGTTTTGATGTTGTCGTCCAGGAGATAGCATTGGGTCCCATGGGTTAAGGGCTCAGCCCCATAACACCACTCCCCCACCCCATTCCACCATTTTCAAGCTGTAAACCGTGTCTGTGTTTTAACTATACAAGTGGAGGGGGACGGTGTCTCTCACAAACCCTTCTTCATATTCTTATCAGTTATGCAGGAAGGGCTGGTGGCAGAAAGCAGGAAAATAGTTTCCTTAAAAAAAAAAGACTCACAATGGGGGGTGTTGAGATGGTTCAGTGAGTAAGAGTACCGACCGCCCTTCTGAAGGTCCTGAGTTCAAATCCCAGCAACCACATGGTGGCTCACAACCACTCGTAATGAGATCTGATGCCCTCTTCTGGTGTTTCTGAAGACAGCTACAGTGTACTTATGTATAATAATAAATAAATCTTAAGAAAAAAAAAAAAAAGACACACCCCAGAAGAGGAGGAGGAAAGAGATGCATGTAATAAAGTGGGGTGGCCTAGCGAGTTTTTCTATGAGTTCAGTAGCCAAGACACTCTCCTAGCCCTACCTTTTAGGTTTCTATAGAAGTTTCCGTCCATGCCCATGACTGGTTATGTCACTGGCCTCTAATGATAACTCACCCTTCAGCCCTTTTTCTTTCCTCGAGGGCCAGGGTCATATCCGAAAGTCCCAACTCTAATTACACCATCGGTCCTCCACTCTACCCTCACCAGCAGCCGCCCTCATCCTGAGCCATTCAGTCATCTCACTGATACAGCGTGTAATTATCACTTCAGAGAGTCTAATGATTTTAGGAGCTGTGTGCTAGGAAAGAGTATGGTGTGTATGTGTGTTTTTACAGAGACCAGATGTTACTTGTTATGTCTCCTAGATTACCCACTTCCCAAGGACAGTCATGGCTCCAAGGATACAAACCACAGCTGGCCCCCTCCCTCCCTGTGCGCTTTTGGCTAGTAGTAGGTCTTGAGAGTGACTGCAGTCTCCAAGAGATGCCTGTGTGTGTGACAGAGATGCTATCCTTTTGGGCCCTTGCTTGGACAGGTGGGGCACAGACACCCCTGAAACAGCCCCCTTTGGCTCTCGTTAACACGGGTCATTCCTTTGTACACGCAGATTCCTCATTTGGAACACCACCTGGATATGGCTGCGCCGCAGAGCAGGCTGAAGAGCAGCGCCGGCACCAGGACGGGCTGCCCTACATTGATGATTCACCTTCTTCCTCGCCACACCTCAACAGCAAAGGCAGAGGCAGCCTGGCCTCAGGCGCCCTGGATCCTACCAAAGCGGTGAGTCCGAGAGGTATACCCGCCAGGCGCCGGGGTAGATGTGGAGTCTGGAAGGGCACCAAGCTCTGCTCTGGACAGGGCCACTGCTTTCATGGAAGAGGTCATGTCCTGAAAAGCAACTCCTTGTTCGGGGACATTCAGCAACTAGGTTGCTTTCTTGTTGTGAGTCAGGTAGAGGGAGGCAGCCCTCTGCATACATTTCACAGGGAGACCACCCACTGCTCTATAAACTGAACCTAGAGATGGAGGTGGCTTGTGTTTGTAAGGCTGAGAATAGCCATGCCAGAGGCCACTGCCTAAACAAGCAGCACTTACATGGCCCCAGCTGAAGTGCTCAGCTAGGCTAATGCCAACCCGGGCCCTCTACTCAAGGAGTATACTCTCTCCCTTTTCAACAGAGAAGGTCCTCACAGTAGCTTCGTTTGACCAAGATCTTTCCAGTGAGTTTGCACTTGACCCTCACCAACAGCCCCAAGGAACTTGTCTTCCTGTCATCTTCACGTCACCAAAGTGTAACTGATGTCAGTTGCTGGCTTCCTCTCAGGTCACGTGGCTAACGAGTAGTGGAACATTTGAGAGACCATCTGCCACATTCCCAAGTAGCATACTGTATGGGCCAGCCTTCTTTCTGGGGAACATCACCCCGAGGCACTTGCAGGCTCCACAGAGCAGTGCCCACAGTGAATCTGCCCAGCCAGCACGGTGCCCTGAGCCATTCCGAGGTCCTGTGGACTGGGGCATTGTTGAAGGTAACTTTTCCAGTGATGGCAAGGACGTGTTCTTCCTACCGTCAGAGCGGGGACACCTCCCATGGTGCTTTTAATGGTCAGTTTGACTCTGAAAATGTCTCAATGGGGACTTTCTAGATTAGGATAGTCTGAGGGGGGGTTATCTAAATTATCTTCATTCATGTGGGAAGACCTGCTTGCTGTGGACAGCATTATTCCCCAGGCTTGGTAGACGACAGAGAAAACAAGTGGAGCGCCAACACACATGTTGTTCTCTCTACTCTGAATGTAATATGACTACCTGTGTGTTCCTGCCACCTTAACTTCCGAAAAGTGATGGACTGTGGTCGTGAGCAAATAAGCGCTTTTATCTCATAACAAGTATGTGTGCGTGCGTGGCGTGGCGTGTGTGGTGTGGCATGCGTGCGTGGGTGGTATGTATGTGGTGTGTGTGTGTGTGTGTTGTGTGTGTGTGTGTGTCCCGAGAGCTGCCTTTACCCACCCAAGCCTTAATGTCCGTTCCTTCTTGACCTTGAGAGCAAGCTGACCTACTTTTTTGATACAGACACGGTCCAGGTTGGCCTTTGTCCTGCTGGTCTCCTGATGCAGATGGTAGCCTTTTAAGCACCCAGCTCATCCCCGTAGACTCCATGCAGAACCTTGTCTCCCTTCTCCAACCTCCTTAGGGGTCCATAAAACATGCCTCCTGAGGCAGGATGTTGCACATCTGCACAAAGCATCTACAGCATCCCCCTCCCCACCAGGCAGTCCACCAGAGGAGGTGGCAGGAGGTTTCTAAATGAGGAGGGATGACATGTCACCTAGTTTTGTTCCAGGAGCCCTCCGCCTAGGTGCTTATTCCAGTGCTTAGAGCCCTAAGGGTAGAATTCCATCCTGGCTCTGGTGACTGACACACCCTTGGCTTTCTGACGTCTCTTCTTAGGTTCCTTAGGGAATGTGGTGGGTTTGAGACCAGAATCACCCTTCCCCGCCTCCCAAACCCTGGTTTACTCCCTGCTGCCAACCTGGTACCTTTTGGGCTGTTGAGCATTAAGAGAACTTTCCTGGGGATTCCATGGCAACACACAAGCTAGGTGGAGCTTCGGGATTTCAGGGGTTCTCTGTGAGCATCCACCCGAAGTAGTTAGGTATTGAATTGGGGTGGGCAGAGACCTAGCACCCCTTACCATGGCAGCAGCAAGAAGACCTCAAGTGGGTTTGTTGAGACAGTGTCTACAAATAGAGCCAGTTCTGTGTGCTGGGATCTCCCCTTCTGGAGGACTGGTTTGCCTGTGAATGTTGGGCCCTGTGCAAGTTGGGCTTGCAAGCCATTGCAGTCTGGGCTCTGGGACCGTATCTAGTTTATAACTTAGAGTGCCCTGGCTCTATTGAAACTAGAAGAGGGCCCCTGATGAGCAGCTGTGCTGACTGAACTTACAGTAGAGAAAGCTACACCCTGATTGGTCAGTAAGCTCCCCTTTGGGAAGAATCTTGAAGGACCTACTAATGGACCAGCCTCAGCTCACCTGTGGGCTTGGCAATATTTGTTACTTTGTTACCGTTAGTCCAGTTTCTATCCATTCTTAGTTGCCTGTCTCTGAACTCAGACAAGTTAGGCATAAGGGCTTCTTGCTACCTCTTTGTCTGCTTCCAGCTGCCCTTTACCCGCAGCTTTCTCCTAGGAGGAACCTCCCTGCCTGTAGGGCCCTGATTACAAAAGGCTGAGCATGCAGTGCCGCTTGGGTTATAAACAATCAGTGCCACCTCTGTCCGTTGCTCTCGTCTTCTCTCTTGCTGCTTGGATGCTGTCAGCACTGTTCTGATTCCCAAAAGATTCTCTAAGAAGACTCCTCGTGTCTTGTCTCCATCAAGCCCAGCACCATCCCGGGGCCAGGTGGCCTTACCCTTGGAATAAGGAGAACTGGACTGGCTATCCTCTGATGCACAGTATTTCTTCCTGGCTTTCCAAACTGTGTGGGTGGAATGAGGTACCACGCTTCCACCAGACGCTCCCATCTATGCAGGCAGCAGCATCTTAGGCTGGGCAGGGACATCACCGATCCTGCTGACCTCCCTGTGCCCCACTGTCTCCCTGGAGCTCACAGTAGCAAGACTGTTCTTAGAAAAGGAGGAGGACTGCGTGTTGGGGGCGGCTGCCACTGTCAGAGGCCTGCCATCTCCCTAACCCATTCCCTTGCGTGGGATAAGTGCATCATATAGTCACAGTGGGAGGCATGTGCAGAGAGAAATGGAGGCTGCTTCTCTGATCACCTGCCATCACACTGGGCCGAGAAGTGAACACCACTCCATCAAATCTTGCATATCTGGGCACCAGATATCCTATCAAACTTGAGTGGCACATTAGGATTTCCCCATCTCCCTGCCTTTTAACAAGCTCAGCTGACAGTCCTGGATTTCTGGGACCCAATTAGATCACTGAGACTCTGAAGGAGCCCTTGGGGTTTCATAAAGATGAGGCCCCAAACTAGGACCTAGCCAGGTCTTTGAGATTTGATGATGAAATGAGTCTTAATTGAGCATTGTGTGTTCCAAGCACAGGAAGTTTCAAGTTCAGGCACAGCTATGCCCTGGAGGCTCCTATCTGTGGAAGGCACTGTCTGGTGTTACCTGCAGGGACCCATCTGGGTGGGTTATTTCCCTGGAGTGGTGGCTGCCACCTACACACATGTGCATTGTCACAGCTTAAGCATACACGCGCGCGCACGCATACACACACACACATGCCATGTGCCAGTGGCAATGGGATACAAGCCCCAGGGATCCAGGTAGGACAACAATAAGACAGTTTATATCAAAGTGACAAAGTTCTATGGCCAGAGGCTCCCTGGGCAACCCTGGTTCTGCAACTCTGACCCTGAATCCTGACTCTGGGCTCTTCTTGATGAACCTGCAGTCTATACCATGAAATATTTCCCTCTTACAGACTAGGGAGCTGAAAGGACCAACAGAGTTATTAAGACCCAAGGTCCATAGTGGGGTCCGAATGTCCAACTGCAGAGCGTCCCCAAGGCCTGAGCTGTCCTCAGTCAGGCCCTTCCTTGAACCCAGTCAGTGTCACTAGGGGTTCTAAGAGCCCTAGGTACTATGCAGAGACATTTGTGGGCATCCTATGTAGGAAGTAGAGGCCAGGGATGTGGATGTGGTAGAGCATGGGATCTCCTGCTGACTCCCAGGAGAGAACCTCTCTGCTGCTCCAAATGTCAGCATTGCTCACATTTTTCCTAATGATTTAGGAAAATGAGTCACGGAGAGGGACGGAGAGGTCAACACTCCTGTTGTAACCAGGAGGTGGGGTAATAGGGCTGTTTAGAGTTGGCTCTTGGGCTAGGAAACTAGAAGAGGAGTGGGCCGGGCTTTTAACATCACATAACCCTCTGTGGATGCGGGCTCCTCCCCTGACTGGCATCTGCCTCTGCCTGTAGGTGGGGCAGGTTGGCCGGGCGCCATACAATGGTTGGTTCCATGGGCATGGCCAACCTCTGACATCACTCCTGGCTGGGAAGAGAAGCAGGGAGTGGCCAGGAAATCAGGCAGCACTTTCCGTTGCCTTTGGCACCACCACCAATATTGGACTGCTAGGCGTGCCGTAAGGAAGCACCACAAGCTGCCCCACTTAAACAGCAGAAATGTACTTTCTCGGAGGCGGGGCTACAGGGCTGAGGTCGAGTTGTTGGGTTTCTCTTTTGTTTGTTTTGTTTTTAAAATATTTAGTTTTTTTTTAATGTATGGGAGTACCCTGTTGCTGTCTTCAGACACACCAGAAGAGGACATCGGACCCCATGACAGATGGTTATGAGCCACCATGCGGCTGCTGGGAATTGAAATCAGGACCTCTGGAAGAGCAGTCAGTGCTCCTAACCACTGAGCCATCTGTCCAGCCCTGAGGACTAGTTGCTGAGTCCTCTCTCCCGAATCTATGAATGAATTAGCTATACATAACTACTCTTGGATCAAATGTCTTCTCTGTGTGACGGACACACCGTCCAGCCTTTATGGAATGCTGGCTTAGAATCTGCCCCACTGCCTTCATTTCAGCTTCTCTTAATTCGGTCACATCCTCAGGCTATGGGCCTTAGGACTTCAACGTAGGAGTGGGAGGTATGACACGGTGCAGTCAACAGTGCCATCATAATCTGCCGCCGGCTCATGGTCTCCCATGTTGTGCAGGCTGTGCCCCCTCTCCCCCACCCCACCCCACCCCCATCAGCAGCAGAGCTCCATTGCTTTTATCTGGGAAATTGATGGACTGAGGTTCTTTGTCCAGAATCTGCTTGCAAGAGGGTCCCTCCTACCGGTAAAAGAAAGCAGAGTCAGACAAAAGTCCTGAGCCTGGGGGCCACCTCCCCCTGTCCCAACAGGCAGGAGCCCATGACACACAGCTGCAGTGGTCACAGTCCCAGGAAGGGCAACACGCCGAGGGAGGAGGAGGTGGGGCTACCTAGGGGCCTGGTTGGTCCAAGGTCCAGATGGTAGTGACAGTCAGGGAATCCTGCTGAGGCAGGAGCAGGCAAGGAGCAGCAGACATTTGCTGATAGCAGGAAACTGGATGGCCGGGCAGTAGGCTCTGATAGACCCCAGCTCACCCCTCTCGGAGCTACCTTTGAGCTTCCCATGTGCTACACCCATTTTGGGTCAGAGCCTACTTTTCCTTCCATGTGTGGATCAAGGCAGCTACTCCTTGGTCCCAGGCACAAGGCAAGAAGGGGAGGAAGCCCTGTAGCCTGCTCAGCATGAAACTTCGCATTTCCCAGTCTGTGGGGGCCAAGGGAGGTCCTTGACTGGATGGCCCTCTAGGCTTTAGTATCTAGTGACTACAAGCACTTGGCTGAATGGGTGCCAGGGCTATGAGTACCTCCCTCTTCCTTCCTGATGAACTGTCTCTGGGGATTTTATCCTCAGAGGGAACTGATGCCTCTGCTTCTGTCCTGCAGAGTGAGCTGGATTTGGAAAAGGGCCTGGAGATGAGAAAGTGGGTTTTATCCGGCATCCTGGCCAGCGAGGAGACGTACCTGAGCCATCTGGAGGCCCTGTTGCTGGTGAGTGTACCCTGCTGGGGTTCTCCTCGTACCTCATTCTAGATCTGAACTCCTCTAGGGGCTGGGGGATGCTGACCGGGGAACTTGATTGCCAAGTTTTCCCTCTCTTTTAATCTTTTATTTTTCCAATTGGAATTGGAAAATGATAGAGCTGGCCTGTAGTTTAGTGGGAAAGTATTAGTCTGTCTAGCATGCCCAAGGCCTGATCACAACACCAAGGTAGGTAGGTAGGTAGGTGGGTAGACAGACAGACAGACATAGATGATTGATAGATAGATAGATAGATAGATAGATAGATAGATAGATAGATACAAACAAAGAAAGAATCACAACACCAAGATAGATAGATAGACAATAGAGAGAAAGAATCATAATACTAAGATAGATAGATAGATAGATAGATAGATAGATAGATAGATAGATAGATGAAGGTAGGTAGGTAGATGAATGAATGAATGAATGAATGAATGAATGAATGAAAGAATGAAGCCACTTCACCTGTGCCGTCCTCCAGCCCATGAAGCCTCTGAAAGCTGCTGCCACCACCTCTCAGCCTGTGCTGACCAGCCAGCAGATTGAGACCATTTTCTTCAAAGTGCCTGAGCTCTACGAGATCCACAAGGAGTTCTACGATGGGCTGTTCCCCCGAGTGCAGCAGTGGAGCCACCAGCAGCGTGTGGGGGACCTCTTCCAGAAGCTGGTGAGTGGCTTGGAGAGGCTGGCTCTTGAGGCTATGGCCGTAGCTGGGGCATGTGTCACAGGGAGATAACTCAGGAGACAATCAGGAGAGCCTGGGGTGTGACTGAGTACCTTTGGTGTCAAAGGGCAGGCTGCTGGGAGAGCAAGGTGGAGGGACACGTGGCCAGCCCATCTGGAGTCCAGTGAGTGCGTTGTCCTGATCTTGGCTTCCTACAGTGTTGCTTGGGGTTCCCAGTGTCCACACAGATCAAGCTGCCTTTGGGACCAAAATGATTTTGCTGCCCAGCTCAGCCAGACTTGGGCTCTTTTAGTGGAGAGGTGACTACACATGACAGCACACTGGGACTTAGTTACAGGTCAGCCTCTGTATCTGCAGGTTTCCCATCTGCACGTTGAACTATCCAAGTGCCGAAAAAGAATTATGCATGTGCTGCATGTATGGCATTTCTTCGGTATTGTCCCCTAAACAGTACAGCCCACCAGCTATTTACATAGTGATCCCATTGGATTAGGCCTAGAGGTGATTCAAAGCATGAGTCTGGGTGCGAGGTATATACATGTCGGTTCAGCTGTTTGGGAAGCTGAAGTAATGAGTGTTTGAGCCCAGGAGTTCAGGGGACCAACCTAGGCCAACTTGGTAAATAAGAGAAGAAAGAGATGGAGTGCTTGAAGCTAGGAACCCCCACAGGGAAGCTTGGATCAGGTGACAGCCACATGCTGTGAGTAAAGCTGCTTTTTACAGAGCTGGGTCCCACTGTGATCTGAAGGGGCAGACGGTGTGCCCAGGGGGCATGCACCATCTTACCTGCACTGGGGCAGCCCAGTAAGGCAGGTACTGTTTTCAAAGAGATTGGTTGTACAAGGAAGGATAAATGAGTCCTTCGTTTATGCCATAAAGGGGTATATCTGCCTAGCACGGGGGGGGGGGGCATTAAATCAAAAGACAAGAGGAGTTAGACAGCAGATTGGGTTTCTGGAAGTCCTCAGTAGATCAGAACTGATCAAGAATCTGACAGGTACCCAGGGAGACATTAGTACAGGGTAGGAATAGGAAAAGAGGGGGTTCCTGGCAGAACTGCCCAGCAGGGAGCTTGCGCTTACCCCTCCTAGAAAAGCCACAGGAAGTCAATGCTGGCCCTTGTCTGTTTCTGAAGATGACTGATCCTAATTCCTAGATTGTCAGTGTTGCACACACACACACACACACTTTGGTTGGAACCTTCTCCTCATGCAGAAAATAAGTTCTTCAGGCTTAACAGTGGTCCAATGGCAGGGTCCCTACAAGTGCAGGGTTCCTGAAGATGACCCATAGCCACACACCTTATTGGGTACCATACACCCAGATATTGTGTGACATAACTTTTCCTGGGGAGACACACACACACACACATACCCTACTCACCCTATTTGCCTCACTTGTGCTAGATAGGGATCCCACAACAAACCAAAGTTTAGATATCACCAAAGTCCAACTTGGTGAACCAGTGAGTTTTATTGGGGTGATTAACAAGAGTCTGGTTGAGCAGCAGAAATGACTCAGTGACAACTGCATCACCAAAGCCAGCCCAGCACAGGTAACAAACAGCTCACAAAAGCTGAGAACCTGGAACACACTGTCCAGCCTTCCCAGATTGTCCTTTTAGGGTGCCTCAGTTGCTCTAAACCTCTTCCAGGCAGCTTGTCTGTTTTCTGATTTTTTTTCCAGGCAGCTGATCTGGATCTGGTCTCAAAACAAGTCTTTGCAGCTTGGCTTGTCTGAGAGAAACTCAGCTTTTATTGTTTACTTTGGCAGAAGGGGGCCTAGTGAATCTCATCCGTTTCAGGGACTTCCTGAATCTGTTTTGAGTTGTTTACCTTCATACTCCAGGAGCTTTGTGCAGAATGGAATGTTTCAATCTTGAGTAAAGGGTTAATATAGCAGGAGGCCAATGGTCCCAGTCCAGGGTGTGGCTGTCCTCTTGGCTCTCCTTATCTTTCTGGTCTCTTCTCCCTTTCTCTTCTTGCCATGTGTCAGTAAGTTTAAACCTTGCAGAGCAGACTCAACCAGAAGCCTTCAGAGATGCAAAAAGTAGTGCTGATATGGGGAAGGGGCGGCACACTCAGCGCTCTCCCTAAAGTAGTATTCGGAAACCTCTCAGGGGCTTTTCTTTCCCGGTCTTCCAAAACTAAGGGATGCTGGGACATAATCAGAACATCACTTTTGGTTTGTGTGTTGCTCTTCAGCTGTCCCCATGTATGAGATGCCGCAGGGGAGAGTTAATCCCCAGTCTGTCTGCTGAGCATCTTATGTGTACCCTGGGCTGAGTGCTGAGGGCTTCCCAGGACAGACAGACATACACAGCCCTACTCTCCACCCTTTCAGATGACAGCAAGGCTAGCCCAGCATCCCCTCGGGAGTCCTAGGACCCAAGGGGTTCTCTGTACCTATTCCAACTTTGGCACCTGCTCTAGAGCCCTGGACTCCTGAGTTATTGCAACTGTGCCCCTTTCCTGTAGTTCATTCTCAGTGTATGAGGTTTTGTTTGTAGTCGAAATTCTCTCCCCCAGTCCCTGTCTGATTCAAAATCCAGTCCTGTCCAGGGTTACATGTATTTGGCTATGATGTCTCTAGGCTCCATCTATCTGTATCAGCTCCTAGAACTGACATTTTCTGAAAGGGACATGCTGCTTTGAGTTGGACAGACATTTCCTCCTGTCTTTTTGGTACAGAATGACCACCGTAGGGATTTGTTGTGCCCATCCCATGGCATACTAACGAGATACTGGCAATCTCTGTTTTTACTGTTATCATTCAGTACCAGTTTCGGGTTGCCAAAAATGTAAGAATTAATTTTTTAGCATTTATCATGCCTGAAAGAAGTAAGCCCTTAGGCAAGAGGAAAGAAAAGTCACAAAAGTGGTCCTCGGCTGCAATGCTCCAGACTCTTCCCAGAGAGGCCATCAGGACCCTCTCTGGCAGCCGGGAGGCCCTCACCCAGTGGCCTATAAAAGGGAAGATGGGTGGAGGAGTATCCCGAGTCTTGCGGTTGCTCAGTAGAGGACAGTCTGGAATTCAAGCATGCAGCACAGCATATAAATGCAAATGCTCGTGGAAATGAAATGTATGCTGAACCCCAAGAGAGCTCCAGGAACAGCAAATGCACCGGGTTTCTAGCCTGTGGGCGGCTCAGACCTGGCCAGCATGTCTGCCTGGGTCCGCATGCTCTTGCTTGTGAAGACTGGGTTGTTTTCCCTCACTGCCCCCAAGTGATGTGAGACCCAGAGATGATTGTGGTGAGGCCACACATCCTTCCAACTACCCATGGAAATTGTGCTTAGTTGAGTGTGTATGGGAGCAGGAATTCAGTGAGGGAAACCTCTATCGATGTCTTTTTATTGAATAAAGGACAAGCACCAGATGCCTCTCGCCTTGTGGCTGGCAGGCCTTCTACCTGCTGGGTATGTGAGAGCCAGGCGCCCCCTGTGAGGTTTAGGAATGGCAGCTAACAGTAATAGTTCCCCTTGCCTGTCAGCCAGACATGTTCCTCACCTGCCTGACAGGATGAGATATGAGCCTAGCACCATGGTTCCCAGGCTCCATGGACCCTGGCCAGGGCGGCCTCCTCCATTTCACCTGCGTAGGAGCATTCATCTGGAGGCTCACCTCAAGTTTAAGCTGCAGCTCACAGCATCCTTTATGCAAGCGGAGTGGGAGGAATAGGAAGGCGCTCCAAAGGGAGCCATTACCTGTCCAGGGCTATGACTCACTTCTCAACATGTCATTTTAGGAGAGGGGATCGTGCTCCGTGTGTGGGGAGGTGAAGCAGGTGGGTGGGAGGAGGAACATGGAAGAGCAGGTTTCTGCAGCCCTCTCGCTGTCTGCCATAGCTGGGATTTTTCCAGAGCTATGCTCGAGATCCCAGTCCAGTGGGGGAGCAGGTATCTATCCCACCTCTGTCTCAGCCCCTCCTTCTTCCTCCCCACAGGCCAGCCAGCTGGGTGTGTACCGAGCCTTTGTGGATAACTACGGAGTGGCCATGGAAACCGCAGAGAAGTGCTGTCAGGCCAACGCTCAGTTTGCAGAAATCTCTGAGGTAATGAGCGAGCGCTGTGACGCTGCTGTGCAGGCCAGAGTACTGCCGACTCCCACTGTGTCCTCCCACTCCCTCGATGCGATGCGTGATGCGTTGTGGGACGGGTTGTTGGGAGAACAAAGTAGAGCAGATTAAAGGATGGGTATGAACCCCAGCTCTGACTCAGAGTTTGCAGGGTCAGCTCCATCACTGGACACAGTCGTGATTCAATAGGACCAGTCCTAACAGTGCTGTTACCCAAGGGGCAGGGCCTGATTCCAGAGGCTCACCGATGTCTTAATCTGTTTTAGATTGCTATTGCAAAGTGTTCAGGACTGTGTACTTTATAAAGAATAGAAATGTACTCAGCTAGGGTTGGAAACTGAGAAGTAAGGTCACATTGAGTGTTTTGGTTAGGGTTTTACTGCTGTGAACAGACACCATGACCTAGGCAACTCTTACAAGGACAGCATTTAATTGGGCTGGCTTACCGGATCACAGGTTCAGTCCATTATCATCAAGATGGGAGCAGGGCAGCATCCAGGCAGGCATGGGGCTGGAGGAGCTGAGAGTTCTACATCTTCATCCAAAGACAGACAGGAGAGGGCTGGCTTCCAGGAAGCTAGGACCAAGGGTCTTAAAACCCACCCCAACAATGACACACTTCCTCCAACAAGGCCACACCCACTCCAACAAGACCACACCTTCTAATAATGTCACTCCCTGGACCAAGCATATTCAGACCACCACAGTGAGGTCCATCTGGTGGGTGTCTTGCTGTATCATGACAGAATGTTACATGTCAGGATAGAGCAAGCAGCCTAACTCAGTTAAGGTCTACCTTCGTGACGTTATCTAATCCTAGCCACATCAAAGATCCCAACTCCAGACACTGTGAGCATGCGGAGTAGGGCTTCCTGTTCCTTCCACATGGGCTTTTGGAGGACACATTCAGACATCAGCAGCCATGTTCCCTGGTTCCCTTATCTTGTCTGTCGTTATTGTAATTCTACCTTATGTCCCATCATGGGAGTCTTAGTTAGAGTTTCTATTGCTGTGAAGAGACATCGCAACCACAGCAGTTCTTATAAAGGAAAACATTTCATTGGGGGCTGGCTTATAGTTCAGAAGTTTAGTCCATTATTGTTGTGGGAGGAAGCATGGCAGTGTGCAGACGGACATGGTATTGGAGAGGGGCTGAGAGTTCAACATCTGAATACACAGGTGTCAAGGAGAGAGACAGACAGGTAGATGACAAGACACACAGACTGGGCCTGATTTGAGCATCTGAAACCTCAAAGCCCGCCCCCAGTGACACACTTCCTCCAACCTGGCCACACCTCCTAATGGTGCCACTCTTCATTGGCCATTTTTATTCAAACCACCACAATGGTATCTACTCTGCCTTCTTGTCACTAGAGGCTACGCAGAAGCCATCTGCTCTGTGACTTTCCTGCCAACAATCTTTGAGCACCAGGGTTCAAAGTTGCTGTTCCTATAGACCTCTACTAGAGGAAGCTCCAGGCTGTAGCACCCCAGGCCACAGGGTTGCTTTCTCCCTGTTTGCATTTAACCTTAATGGACTAAAACCTCAAGCCATGTGTTGTGAGCCTCTAGCGCCAGCAGTTACGGAGACCATGAACAGGACACTTGAGGCTGACAGCCAGGTCACTTATCACCTGTGTCTCTATCTCTCTCCTCTACACAGGGTTTTTCTCCCTTCCCCGTCATATCTTCAATGTCAATGACAGACACGTGACATTTTCCTCTCTTGGAGGATTTTGTCGTTGTCACCTTTGTATAATTCCCACTTTCTCGCTTGGAGCTCCGACCGACTTCTCTTTCTTCTGTAAAACGAGGAGTCCGGGAGGAAAGATCTCCATGCAGAAAGGCAGTGTTAGAGAGGAAAATGTAGGTGCAGGGAGGTGACTCATGGGTAAGAACATTTATTACGCAAGCATGGGACCCTGAGTTTGAAACCCTAGCACCTCCATAAAAGCCAATTAAGACCACGTGTGCCTGTGATCCTGGTGTTAGAAGGCACAGGCAAGCCCTCGCTGGTCAACCAACCTGGTCAAGTAGAGAACTTCATGTTCCGAGAGAGATCCCGTCTCAAGTGGTTAAATAAGGTGGTGTCCAATGGAGGAAGGCGCTCAGCGTTCTCCTCTGGCCTCCATATGTGCATGCGTGAGGGATGATCAGCAGCAGCACCAGCACAGGGGAAACACACAGTCACGCACGCTCGAAGAAAGAGGAGAAATGTAAAGCACACACCCCGATTTGATCATTCATTTCCTAGATAAAAGTCCCACAACTTTTATATTTATAACAACCTTAATTAGCACTAGAGCTGGGCAGATATCTACCCACTGTGCTATTATGTCTACTTCCCCATCAATGACCCCAACTTATAACTTGCTGTGCTCCATCTGGGCTGCTCTTAACTCCAGTTGGCCAACCCTCACGGCCATGTTTTCAAGCTCACCTACCCCATGGCTTCTTCCCTCTCCCCTAGTGGTTCTCCTCAGACCCCAAACCCAGAACCTAAACTCTACCAATCTCTCTTCTGCCCAGTGATAGGCTGTAGGCATCTTTATTCACCAATCAGGGATAACATGGAAGGCAAGGTTAGATAGTATCCATTGTATATATGAAAGATTCTCTCATCTGGGGACAACCAGGCCTTGGGGACCAGTGTTTAGCATTACTGCAAAAGACCAAACCTCAACAGAGTTGGGTTTCTCTTGCTGAGAGAAAACCTTTGGCTGTCATACCTGATCCATGTTCCATATTTTGTCATTTATCTCATGATCTAGACATCTGTGGCCTTGGCTTCTGTTCTTTTCTTAGCCTTTTTCATTAAACTAACTACTTCCCATACCCTTATCAGCTTCAGTATTTCTATAAAATCCCAAATGACCCTGGCAGATAAAATATTGGATTCTTGAACAGCAGGCTCTACTTAAGTGGCCAAGTCTGAGTCTAGCCAGACAAGATTTACCCAAGATGGAGGAGGCTGTGGTGGGATAACCCCTAGGAAGGGGTCCACATGGTCCTACTACCTGCTGCAGTGGGGATTTGGTCCAAGACTGGGATGCAAGGTGTAGGCCAGTGGCTCTCTCCAAGCCTTGGTGGTTCTTGTACTATGTGAACAACATCTGTTCTATTATCCATCTGTGTTTCCAAAATGCCCTCCGCATTTAGACAGAAATGCCAGCTGCCTAAAGAGAGTAAAATGTAGCTTAAAGAAGCAGGAGCAGGGGCTGGAGAGATGGCTCAGAGGTTAAGAGCACTGACTGCTCTTCCAGAGGTCCTGAGTTCAATTCCCAGCAACCACATAGTGGCTCACAACCATTTGTAATGGGATCCACTGCCCTCTTCTGGTGTGTCTAACAGCTACAGTGTACTCATAAATAAAATAAATCATTTTAAAAGAAGGAGGAGGAGGAACAGCAGTAGGCTATGTGCTTGTGGGGACTGCCTCCCGGGACTGTCAGTACTCATGCATAGGGCTCTCTGAAGGGTTGCTCACAAGTGCAGGGCAGGTAATGGTCTGCCAGTCTTCCCAAGACCAGTTGCTAGAGCGATGTGTGAGGTGGTATCCAGAGATGCCCATCTGGCTTCTGTGGGATTCTAGCTCTCCAAATGATAAATGAGAGTTCAATAGAGATGCCTTCTGGAGTCAGGGGAGAGGGGGAGTCGGGGGGGGGGATGTGTGATTCAACTCTTTAAGTCTCCTTGAGCCAGGGCACCTTGTGCCTTACACTGTCCAGGACAGTGTAGAGTTTGGGCCACTCTCATGCTCCAATGAAGCACCTTGCAGTCATGTTTAGCTTCCATAACTCCTTATATCCTCTGGGAACTGTTGAGCAGGAACAGCCAGTGCAAGGGCTGTTAACCTCTGAGGAAAGGTACCCAAGTGCACAGCAGGCTTTGTCTCCGGTGAGCTAGGCAATACCAGTCCCAAGACATTAGTTGTAGTGCAGGATTAGGAGGGTGATCCCAGAGGCCCTTCCTGTTCATATAGCGGGTGTGCCTTATTCAGGAGCTTAGCATCAGGATGCAGCAGCTGCCTCCCAGAGACTACACATCACAGGGATGCTTTAATGTCATCTCTCCACCTCTGATGGAACGAGACACCTCTTTGATTTCATTCCACTAACAATCCTTGCTTTCCATCTTAGTAGCTCATTTTATAATAAAGCAATCCATTAGCATGTTATAGCCAGTATGTGTGTTCATTCAACCTCTAAAGGGGTTGCAACCCATGGGTTGAGAACCTCTGGTCCAGGGGGTACCCTTTGTGCTCATCTAGTTCACAGGTCACTGCGAGACCTGTGTTTTCATTTGGTGGTTCAGCATGGCTCCCTGACACACACTACACATAAAGGTCTCTCTATGGGGAGAGAAGTCCAAGCTTTCTGTTGGGCTGTGTCCAAGCTGCTTCTGCCGCTCCGCATGAGCATGTCCTCTTTCCCTCCACAGAACCTGCGAGCCAGAAGCAACAAGGACGTCAAGGACTCAGCTACCAAGAACTCTTTGGAAAGTGAGTTATCTCTGCAGAGGAACGATTCTTTGTGCCTTTGTGGTGGCGACCACTTCCGGCAGAGGAGTCATTGCTGGAAAGACAGATGCTACACCTCATTGGGTCACCACTCTCATCTTCCTTATAGAAGCCTACTTACAAGTAGACTTCATCTACTTGAAGTTAGACTTCAAGCAGTGGGGGAGGAGGAGCAGAGGTCAGCTTTGGTCACAGCAGGGCAGAAAAGATGAGATCAAGACAAGTCTGTCACTAATGACGATACTGGGAGAATATTCTCGGGTAACAGGGCTTCCACACTCACTGTGGGGCCATGGGTAAAGGTGGTTGGTTCCGTGGCTAATGAAATGTGATCCCTATGGCCCACATAGTAGGAGAGAGCCAGTTCTCAAAAGCTACCCTCCAAATTCCACATGCATGCTTGTGCCTCAAGTCCAGTGCGCAGGCATGCCTGCGCACACACAAAATAAATTAATCTGTGCCTTTAAAAATATATCAAGGGGCTAGAGAGCTATTTCAGCAGTTAAAAGCCTTAACAGCTCTTTCAGAGGACAGGACCCAGGGCCCACATGGCAGCTCACATAGACACAGTATTAAAAAATAAATCATATATTAATAAAGTCTCACTGTGAAGACCAGCACCTGTAGTCTCAGCATTCGGGAGACACCCCTTAGGAAAAACGTGTGTTGGAGGCTGGCCTGGTATATATAGTGAGACCCTATCTGAAAAGCTTGCTGGGTCTGGTACAGGAACATGCAGCTGTAGTCTGAGATGCTGAGGACGCTGAGGTGGAGGGTTCCAAGTTTGGGACTCACCTGGGCAAGTGAGAGCCCCATCCTAAAACACTATGTAAAATTTATAAGAAATAATTATTTTTGCTTTATGTATATGATGTGCACCATGTGCGCCTAGTACCCACAGAGGTGGAAAAGGGCATTAACCCTGGAGCTGGGGTTATAGGCAAATGTAAGGTGTTACATGGGTGCCGGGAAGCCAATCCAGGTGTTCTGGAAGAACAGCAAGTACTCTCAGCCACTGAGCCATCTCTCCAGCTCTTAGATACCACTAGTACTGGTTAAAATTGTGTGTGTGTGTGTGTGTGTGTGTTTGCATGCGCCCCACAACAACACTTTATGTGTATGTCTGTGTTGGTGTATACATGTAAGTATACAGATAACTATACAGATACGTATACTTATACATATATACATATAAGTATCCAGAGGCTTTGGATTCCTAGAGTTAACAGATGGTTATGGGCCACCTCTTGGGGTGCTGGGATCTGACCTTGGATCCTTTGGAAGAGCAAGAAGTGCTACTTAACAACTGAGCCCTTCTCCAGTCCCCCAAAGTGTGTATGTGTGTGTCTGTGTGTGTGTGTTGGAGTTACAGGTGGTTGTGAGTTTCCCAGTGTGGGTGCTGGGAAGCAAACCCTGGTCCCCTGGAAGAGCAGTTTGCACTCTTAAGTGACGAGCCATCCCTCCAGCCCCCTTATAATCCCTTTTAAGAATACCATCATGTTGTCTCCACTGGCCCCGAAAGGAGGGTTGTATTTCTCCTCTCTTGTATGTAATAATCTAGTTTTTGATGCTGCAACTGAGTAGAACCACTGAGTTTTTTGTTTTATTTTATTGGTTTTTGAGACAGGGTCTCACACTCTGGTTCAGACTTGCCTAGAACTCACTGCTATCCTCTTGACTAAGCCTCCTCTGAGGTGGGATTATTGGTAAGAGCTACCACATATCTCTTAGTTGAGTGTGCCTTAAAGAAAAATACTTACTTTATTTGGTCTGGGACTATAGCTTGGTGTTATATATAGTGCTTTCTTAGCATGCATAGCCCCCATGCTCAGTCTCAATACATACAAGTACACGCATGTAAAGGTTCATTTGGCTCACAGCCAGAAGTTCAAGGTCAGGCAGCTGCATATAGTAAGGGCACCCTTGCCAGTGGGGACTGCAGAGTCCCCAGGCAGCATAGGCCATCACACAGCAAGGCAGACAAGTGTACCAGAGATAGTTCAAATCAGTGGCAAGCTGCTTCCTTGATAATCCATGCGTAGATTAACGCACTCACAGGGCCAGAGCCCAGTCATGTTTCAGAGGGAGTGCATATCAGCTTAGCAGATAACGAGGCAAGTGCATCATCGCATAAAGGGCCTGAGGGGGACACAGGTAGAGAGGCAGGCAAGGGATGAATTCTGGGACCGTACATTCAACCTCCGTACAAATCAGAAAATACTAAGTTGCTTCTTGATTGGATTGTTAGGCCAGTGTGAACAGTTAGAGTAGTGTGAATAGTTAGGCCTGTGTGAAGAAGAATTAGGCTGGTGTGAACAGCAAGGCTGGTGTGAAGAGGAGTGATGTTGGTTGATCTTATAAGCTGGTGTGAATAGTTAGGCTAGTGTGAACAGTGAGGCTGGTGTTAAGGGGAGTGAGGCTGGTGTGAACAGTTATATTCACTCATAGAGAACTGTGGACATATTTCTCTTTCCCAGAACTTCCCCCTACCTCAGCCCTTCTGAGCCCCAGTTTCCCCTGTCTAAACAAACAGAGACAGCAGCTGGGCAGTGGTGGCACAGGCCTCTAATCCCAGCACTCAGGAGGCAGAGGCAGGCAGATTTCTGAGTTCAAGGCAAGCCTGGGCTACAACCAAAACTACCCCAAAAAGCCAGGGGGTAGGGGACACAGGGAACAACAGTGAGTACCCTGCAGTGGCCATGAAAGTTATATAAGTTATGTAAAGAAGTGTGCTTGGCAAGACCTTAAGTGTCTTTGCTTGCATAAACGATGCTCATTGCTGTGTAGAAGAAATAAAGATGACCAAGGCTGGCCTGGGTGTGTCCCCAAGTAAGTTCCCATCCCAGAGCACCCACTAGATCAAGAGCTATATTTGTGCCCCAGTTGGCTTCTGTCCTTGTCGGATCTGGGCTCCTAAAATTTGTCCAGCCATGGACTCTGAGAGCCACATCCTGGTCCTCTGCAGGCTAGGATTGGGGCCCTCACCGTCGTCCTTGACAATAATCCTAGGCAGCAATGTGTCCATACTGAACCTTTCCAGTGGCTTGGGCCTGAGCAGCAGCCCTGAACTCAGAGCCTATAGGACCGCAGACAGATGCTCCAGGTTTGGCCTCATGACCCTGCAAAGGGGAGGTGGACCTGCCCTTCCTCCTGGCCTTGAAGCACCAGGAGGCAGGTTTACTTTGTTTTCTCCAACTGTGGTTATATCTCCTCGCCCTGCCTGTCTCTCCACAGCTCTGCTCTACAAACCTGTGGACCGGGTGACGAGGAGCACACTAGTCCTTCACGTGAGTCCTCCCAGGGTGGCCTGGGTCCTCCCCCTGTCCTCAGGCCAGCTAGAGATGGCCCCTTCACTTAGGTCTCCCATCTCAAGGTTAACGCTGGCCTTTTGCCCACTGCTAACCTGTGCCCAGCTGTTTCATTACCACCTTTATTGAGAATGCAGAACCTCCCCCGAGGGACAGAAGTAATAGTATCTCCAGGTGCCCCCACTGGGACCTACAGGGAAGAAGTATCCTATCGCACACCCGCAGGGGTCTGTAAGTGGGAACATTGTATCGCAGTGAAGTATGTGAGAGGAGGTTTCCTGGGAAACCGGCAGGGTGGTTGGTGTTGACTCCCAGCCTTACAGGGTAGGGTGCAGCAGGAGACCCACGACCAGGAGGTGCTCTGTACTGAGACACCAAATGAGAAAACAACTTCGGCCTAGCTGCCCAGGGAAACCCGGTTAATAGCACTCATGCTGGCTAAGTCTACCTAAATATTTGGTTCCCCTCCTACTAATGAGTCCCCACTAGAGGGCTTATGTGTAAACTAATGTGTGAACATCTTTTTCAATTACTCAGAAAGTATAATTTTTCACACCACTTCCTTCCTATTAATAACATAGAGATTATTGTTTCATTTTGGCCTAGGCTTTGCTTTTTTTTTTTTTTTTTAACAACTGTATAGTATCCCATCATGCACCAGGGTTTTTGTTCTGTAGCCTAAACTGGCCTTGAACTCATGGTTCCTCTGCCTCAGCCTCCTAAGTACTGGGCTTAGAGATATATGTACCATATCCAGCTTTATTAATTTTTTTAAATTCTTTTTTGTTTTTTTCAAGGCAGGGTTTCTCTGTGTAGCCCTGGCTGTCCTGGAACTCTCACTCTGTAGACCAGGCTAGCCTCGAACTCAAAAATTTGCCTGCCTCTGCCTCCCGAGTGCTGGGATTAAAGGCCAGCTTTATTATTCTTTATCGTACTCTGCTTCAATTTTTGGATGGGACTGGAGAGATGGCTCAGCGGATAAGTACTGCTCTCCTCTGGAGGACGTTAAGCTTAATTCTTAGTCCCCACATCGGGTGAGTCACAGTCACCTGTAACTCCAGTTCCAAGGTAATCTGATGCCCCTGAGCTCTGCGAACAGGTGCTATCAGGGTGACAGATCTTGAAGCAGCCGGTCACATCACAGTCGAGAGCAGAGAGATGATGAATGTGTGCATGCTGTGGACAGCTGGCTGTCTCCACACTTCACACAGTTTATAATGCCCCGACTAGGTTTGGCACCACCCACAACGGACAGGTCTTCCCATATAATTAAGATACTTTCCCCACAGGTGTGCCTACAAGCGATCCTGGTCTAGACAACTCCTCATGAAGGCTTGCTTTCTAGATGATTCTAGGATTGTGAAATAGTAACAATTCAGAGGTCCTGGCCAGGTAGCCTATCCGCTTGACTCTGTGATACTGTCATCTACCAATGGCCATGATTGGTCCAGACATTGGGCATTTGTGTAACACAGAATCCTGGTAGGAAAAACAGCTGCCTAGGAGGGATGTGAGGAGAGGTGGACCTACGCAGTATCTCCAGGTTCTCTTTGTAGTTAGGATTGGAAGTTGGCGAAGGGGAGGGGGTTCTCTGAATCAGGGAGCAGCTTACCACGGGCAGGAACAAAACTGCCCTGGTAGCCTGTAAATCAGTGCTATTTCTGTCTGATTGGGAAGAAGGACTGGCGCTCATCTGAGGGAAGGGGAACCTGGAGGAACTAGGGCCTTTCTCCCAGCCTTGTCTAGGCCAGGAGTTCTGGGCCATAACCAGTTCTGCCTTCAGGATACCAGCATCAGTGGCCGAAGACATTTGGCCATCACAGTTGAAAATGAGGGTGTTACAGGCATCTAGTGCACATGGTGGCCTGCAGCAGCGCCAAATGTCTGTGCCACACCGGACAGCCCTTTTTATTCCACTATAATAAAGCATTCATCTAGCCCCAGTGTTAATAATACCACGGGCCAGAAACCCTGCCCTAGGTCTTTATAATGATAGTTCCTTCTTACTGAACTCGTGGGCACGCCACTGGGGTGGAGGCCGGCTTCCAAGATGGAGCTCACTGAGGTGCTCTTAGAACAGTGGGCCTGCAGCTCTGAGCTGCACTCCATGTGACTGGATGGTTTCACACAGTGGTCTGTGCCAGTCCTGTTCTGAGTAACTCTAGTCTTTCCACCCGGGGCAGGACTTGCTAAAACACACCCCATCCAGCCATCCCGACCATTCCCTGCTGCAAGACGCCCTCCGCATCTCTCAGAACTTCCTGTCCAGCATCAACGAGGAGATCACGCCCCGCCGGCAGTCCATGACGGTGAAAAAAGGAGAGGTGAGTGTGGCTGGTGGGGGGGACACAGGGCAGCCTCAGACTCAGGCACAGCACAGGACATGTGCTGTCCCTGGGGAATCCGTGACTCTGCAGAGTAGAGCATAGTCATGTATGCAGGATATCGGGGTAAAGTCGAAAGGGTGATCCCGTACTGCATGGCCACGGCAGCCTCTGACCTAGCCCCTCGCTCCATCTCCTCCCTCCTTATACTGGAACAAAGCAGCTCACTGTTCTCCTCATTGATAGAATGTGACCTGGTGAGCTCAGGTCCCCGTCTAAGGCAACAGTGAACAGGAGAATAGCATGTTGTTTGCCGGGAACCTGCCACTTCCTCCTGGTGTTCTTTTCTTGGAACACTCTGAACACTAGATGTAAGGTTTTAATGACAAAGGGAAGGATCCACAGTTTAGGGGCATGGGTCTAGCTAAGGAAGTTGAGGTCTTCAGCCCAGAAACTTTTTTCTCCCCTTTTCCTCACAACATCCACTGATGGTGATTCTCTTCCCATGTGTCGTTGGTAAGCTGCCCTTGGCCTGTGTTCTTGCCACCTTTGAGGGAGGAGTAATGGGCTGGGCCCCTTTTCAGTTGGGTGGCGTCTGGTGAGTTCCACAGAAGTACAGGGTAGGGAGCTGCAATCTCAGATGAACTCCCTTTGTCAGAGGTGGTGGTAAAGGTAGGGAGATAGCTGCCCTGTCGTCTCTCCCGTGCATAGGCAGGACTCCCAGGCTTAGACAGGGCACAGAAAGGTCATGTGACTGGCTGCGGTTGCCTCTGGGAACCACTTCTTCCTCTTCTGGCTCACCAGCTGGGTGACTTTTCCTTCCTCTGTCAGTACGTTGACAGGCAGGCTGCTCTTGTCTTGTCCTCTGTCTTAGTTAAGGTTTCATTGCTGTGAACAGACACCATGACCAAGGCAACTCTTACAAGAACAACATTGCATTGGGGCTGGCTTACAGGTTCAGAGGTTCAGTCCATTATCATCAAGGCGGGAGCATGGAAGCATCCAGGCAGGCGTGGCGCAGGAGCATCTTCATCTGAAGACTGCTAGCAGAATAGTAGCTTCCAGGCAGCTAGAATGAGAGTCTTATAGCCCATACCCACAGTGAAACACCTACTCCAACAAGGCCACACCCATCCCAACAAGGCCACACCCACTCCTACAAGGCCACGCCCACTCCAACAGGGCCACACTTTTTAATCCTGCCACTCCCTGAGCCAAGCATATACAAACCATCACATCCTCCATGTGCTTTTCTGGGAATCGCTCACTGCTCTACATGTTGAGTTGAAAGCACTTGCTTTCAGCTACACAGTCTAACTGGGCTTAATTATGAGTGAGGTGCCTGGTCACATTTCTCTCAGTGGGCCAGTTGAAGCTGAGGAGGAGGAAGGAACCACCCTTCAGTTCCATTCACCAGACCCGTCCAGGCTTCGGTTAAAACCAACTCGGGCTCCATCCCAGTATCCTGAGGGCTTCTCTGAGCATCCCAGCACTCACAGCCACACCCTTCTCTACCTGTTCCTTGTCTCTACATCTCTACAGTAGGGTAGGGGCACCGCTTGGCTCCCTGAGCCTCACAGTCGCATGACCTATGGAGAGAACAGTCAGTGGCAGCACTCCAGCCCTGCGCCATCTGCTCCTCAGCTGTCATTAAGCCCACTGAGAGCACAAGTGGGACCCAAGCTTTTCTAACCTCCGGGGGAAAAGTGTTGACTGGAGCAGTTTCCCACTTGGTTGTTCAGTACCCACGGGACCTGGGAAGCAGGTCTCATCCGGAGTTCATTGGGCCTTGTACCCAGTTCTCACCTAAGGCCACTGGATAAGAGCAGAGCCCACAGCTTCCCCATCAGCATCTGCTCTAACTGCAGATCTAATGGCTCTGCATCTGCCAGGATCTCGTGTATTGATTGGATGCCCGCTGAAGTCACCCATCCCACCTGGTGCTGTTTCTCTCTGGCCAACTGTTCATTTAGGAGAGCTTGACCAGAGAAGCAAATGCTCGGGCCCTTTTTCCCTTGCCCCTTAATATATTATTATTATTATATTAATATATTTGGTGCTATGGGACCAAATCTACTCCTATATCCCTGTTCACTGTTTAGGATCTCTTAAAAAGAAATATTCAGCCGGGCGTGGTGGCGCACGCCTTTAATCCCAGCACTCGGGAGGCAGAGGCAGGCGATTTCTGAGTTCGAGGCCAGCCTGGTCTACAGAGTGAGTTCCAGGACAGCCAGGGCTACACAGAGAAACCCTGCCTCGAAAAATCCAAANAATAATAAAAAAAAAAAATTCAGAGATTCCCAAACTGATATGCCCACCCTGTAGAGGAGAAAGGGACTGGAAGATGAGAAGATGACATTGAACCCATATCATTAAGTTAAAATCGGGACAGTCCAGGCACTTGCAAATACCCATGTTCAAAAAAAAAATAAAAAAAAAAAAAAAAAAAAGAAATATTCAGAGCATTCAAGTCAGCTGCCTCAGGAGCTGAGGAAGGCAAGATGTCACCCGGTAGTTAGCAGTAAGCCCCTGTTCCTGCATCTGTCCACAGGTCTGGAGGGTTAGGGCAGAGTGCTTTATGAAGACTGGAGCCTGTACCTGCAGAGGGTAGAGGGAGAAAGGACCAGTCTTATAGGCTCTGGAAGTTTGCAGTTCTGACTTAACACCCCTTCATCCAGCTCTGTCCATCAGTATCTCGGGGCTTACTAAGCCAGGGTGGCAGACAGGTAATTATACTTTTGCCTCCTGGTCCCCAGGCATACAGGATTCTCAGCATCTTCCTCAGTATCCTTCCAGCAACACAGTGCTTGATGCTGCAGTACAGGTGCCAGGAGGACCACCTGCCAACCCCACGTCGATCCTCACCCACTACTTACCCGTGGCATGGGCGTCTGTGCTCTCTAACGGCAGCGACCCTCCACTGGGCCTCGGTGAAGCTGAAAGGGTTTCATACTCTCATGCAGATAGTATGAAACGGACGTGGTGATGTTGGAGATGCCATCTTTGTTGAAGATAGTGCAGACCACCCTAAATGCCACCAGCCAGGAAAGAACCTGTAAGCCTCCCAGTGGGGAGAGTCAGGACATTGTAGAGAGACCCAGGTGTGAGCCCTGGGCAGCACCTGATCTCTAGTCAGGCTGCTGTGATCCCTTCATGCTTTTTAACCGAGTCTCCTGGCTCCGGAGCTGGCCCTTTTATGGAAGTGTCTAGGCAGCGGTAGAGGTAGTTTCCAAACTGAACAGAGGCCAGCAGCCTCTGGCAGGCAGGCCAGAATCCTTGCCCCAATTCACCAGGAGCTACCCAAGATGGGGAGTCAGGGCACTCCTCTCAGCTTCTGGATTGGAGGATCTTGCAGACACATTTTCCTTCCAGGCCCTAGCCCTGGGAGCTGGTGGGTGGGTGCACACTTGTTTATCCGAATTAACTTCACAGTTAGATAACTAGATCCCTGCTGCTGGGTAATTTCCTCCGAGTGGTTGTTGCCTTTGAGGTCTGCAGCTGGGGCTTTGCAAGAGATTTGAATAATCTCAGTTCTCTGCCTGGGATCCTAGAGGCCCCTTGTGGAGGGAGGCAGGCAGTGGGGCAGTGGGTTCAGAAGGTGCTTTAAGAAGGAGGGAAGCCAGAGGAATAGTGCCAGGGAAGGCCGAGGGAGGGAGGGAGGCAGAGGAGCTTAGGTAGGGAAGAACGCTAGGCTTTCCTGATGCTTAAAAAGAGTTGGGGGATTAAGGATATATAGATAATAGATATCTATATGTATATCTATAGATCAATATATCAGTGGTAGAGTACTTTTTCCTATCATGCTTGAAACCCTAGACCCTATAGCTGGGAAAGTCAAACCCATTTGCAAGAGGTATTAAGGAGTGGGTGGTGAGCAGAGGTGAGACCCCCTAGCAGAGGTGCCCTGAGTGGTACGCAGTGCTGCTTGCTGTCGTGAATTGGGACACAGAGCCCACAGCCCAAGCAGAAGGACCAGAACTGTAAGTGTACCTCAATATCAGAAGACACAAGAGCCCTTGGCTCAGTCCTCAGTACCACAAAAGCCCCACAGAATTCCATGTTGGCATAAGAAATGCTTCAATTTTGTGTTTTCGACCAGCAAATGGTGCCCAGTAGCCCCTGTGAGGTCCTGTGGGTATGTTGTTTCATTTAATCTTTCCCCCCGCCCCCACAAAAAAATGCCACCAAGCAGGTCTTTCCCTCTTTACTTCTGTCTGTGGCACTAACTCAGAACCCAGGGCCTTGTTTGTCCCAGGCAAGCCCTTCATCATTGAGTTACAGTTCAGCCCCTGCCCCAGCCACCCAGCCTGACAGAACCTGAGGCTGAGATGAAGTAACCATAGTGCAGCAAGGAGAGAGAGGGTGTGTACGTTATGTCCACAGAGTGGGAGGCCCTGGGTGGGCAGGAAGGAATCCTGGGTCCCCTCTCACTCCCAGGGTGCCTGGCCACATCACTGCTTAAGTGGCAGGCACTGATGTCCCTTGTAGCTAGTAATTCCTACGTGAACATAGAGGAATGCCTAGGGAGTAGTACCCCCTCCACATAAAACACACACACACACACACACACACACACACACACACACATACATATCATCATCCATTGCTCTGCCCCACGACATGGGGACGCAGACAGCGGCCTTGGGTCCCCTGCCAACACACCACACAGAGAAAGCAGGGCCCACATTGTTGTGTTTTATAAAGAAGAAAAAGAAGAATGGGAATGTTTGGTGGAGGTGTAGTATGGTGAGGAGGAAGGGGGTCCCTCTGCTGAGGCATCCCTTCCCCCTGAGGTATGACAGAAGATATAGTATAGAATAGAGTTTATTTGGAGCACGGGGAGAGGAGTTGATGGGGCAGTAGGGACAGAGAGAGAGAGGGGAGGGGGAGGGAAGTAGAGGCCTGCCATGAGTATGTGGAGGTGGGGAGGGGAATGGGGAGAGAAGAGACTGGGGCGGGGGAGGGGAGAGCAAGAGAAGAGAGTGAGGAGGGGGCAAGCAGCCCCTTTTATAGTGAGTGAGTCAGGCACACCTGGCTGTTGCCTGGTAACTGGGACGGAGCCTAGAAGGAATGCCAACACACATACCAACAGTCTCTCACACACAGGAACATGCACACATCACTGGGTCTCTCCCTCCTTCTTCCCTCATGCGCACACTCAGGCCATTTCAGCCAACCAGCCCCTCTGAGTTACGGACTCTAGATCTGGGTCCAGCAAAGTCCTGGGCTGTCTGTCTGTCCTTTAGCTCTGTATTGGTACAGGGTTGGGGTTGGGGGCTCTACTGTTTGAGACTCTGTGTCAACAGCTTTTCCTAACCGGTTGGCCTGATTAATTTTTAGCACACTGTTGAGGCTGCCAGCCAAGGTGGCTTTGCCTTGACCTTTCCCATGTGCCCTGGAGAAAGCAGGCTGGACAGGAAGCCATGGCTGAATACTCTGTGCTTCTGGGCCTACCAGGCTGATGAGCACTTCTGAGTCAGGTGTCTCCTGGGCAGACAGAGACTGAGCCTGAACTGCCCATTGATGCCATGTGAGCTGGCCCAGTCAGACCTGACTGACCAGAGTCTACGCAGGAGCCAGGGTCCCAGGGAGGGGACGGAGGAGGCTGCACAGGTGATGATGACTCCGAAGTGGAGGAGGAAGTTTCTTAGTTAATGGTCAGAGGGACAAGGCAGGGCCTTGAGGCTCTCTGTACAGAGTTATGTGGGTCCCCACCTACCCTTGCTATTGCTTCATCACAAATTCCTCACTGGAGTATCTGTCCTGGACCTGTCTCTCCCCTTCCCTGCAGCTGCTTCCCAGGGGGAAAGAAAGAGAGGACAATAGAAGTGAGACCATCTTAGCCACTTCCGGCACTATAGATGGAGCTAGGCTCAGAGCAGCGTTGAGCCTGGCCTGGCTGACCTCCTGAGCTATGGAGGAGGAATATTTCCCGAAGTCAGGGATCTTGACCATAAAGCAAGGCAAACTGCTGCCAGACTTAAGACTCCATCCTCCATGCCCGAGACAGTCCCCATCCTATAGGACTGGGGACTTCCCTGTCTCCCTCTTCACCCTCTGACCCCTCCATTCTGATTCCCGGCCTCCCTTCTTGGGTGGGTTGTTGTTAATGTTTGGGACCCCACCTGCTGTCCCAAGGCTGCATGGCCTTTCTCCCTGGCTGCTGGATGTCCTGTTGGGGTGGAACTGCGCATGCCCTGGGGTTCAGAAGCAAGGTCCCACATTCTTTCTCACAGTCAGTGACTTATACACTCCTAGAATAGCTTTCTCAGACTGAGGGCCGGGGTAGCAGGGGGGGAGGGGCTGGCTGGGAAGTACTTAAGGACCCCGTGACAAAGCTGGAGAGAGGGATTTAGGAACCGTTGAGATATCAAAAGTACTTGCCAGGACCAAGCTAAGTCTGCCTCTTAGAACCTCTTAAATGGGCATGCCATTGAGAGAGCATTCGGTGCCAGGGGGACTCTCCTCTGAACATTACTGACCCACAGCTTCTAGGCTGATCTTAGGATTCCCTCTGCTGGTTATTACAAAAAGTTCAGTTACTTTGTATAGAGAAAAGACTGCCACCTCGTGGTCTAGAGACCCACTTCTGTGTCCTTACTGAGGAAGCAGCCATACAGTCATTCCCGGGCTGATGTTGGTGCCTTAGTGACCTCCTGTATCCCTACCACTGACCTAAAAACCTAGATACCCAGTCTCTAGAATCTGCCCGCCAGCCTCACACAGTTCTACGTGTGTATAGTGTTGCGCCGGGGAGATAGCTCAGCGGCTAAAGGCTAGGCTCTCAACCCCAAAGACAAATGCACGGATATGGTTTCTTGAATCTTATAGCTACTCTCACCCAGAAAGCCTTCCGCCCTGTGGAGGTGTGTGTGAGAGAGAGGGAGGGAGTCATGGTCTTAATGTGCTGGTCACCTTCCTGTCCTTCCACATGGACACCGGTCTATAGAAAATACTTGGTGTCTTGTGCAAGCAATCAGGCAGCCATGATGAGCTGAGCTACCTGTGTTGGTGACATGTCACCATTTCTCCATGGAGGGGATGGCAGGGGCCCCATCCAGGCTGTACCAGGTTCTAAATTCTTTTCCTACAGAGCGTGGGAAGTAGGTCTTATAGCGATGGAAACCACAGGCACAGGGGGATCACTGGGCGCACTGCACAGCCCCAGTCCATGGTGATGAGGGCAGGGAACAACCTGCTCCTCGGGGGCCGTGGGGTGCAGCTACACCTCAGGCTGGGGTAGGCAACAGGCTTTTGTGCACTTCGTTGTCAACATCTGCCCTACAGATCCTTCCCAGGCAGCAGGGAGAGCAATCGGCCTCTAGAAAGCCTTCCTGAAGCCAGGTGCTTCCCTGGGCCTGTGAGCTCCTGAGGTCACTGAGCATGCTGCTGTATGCAGTGCTGCCTTGGGATGGCCTTTCGGGGCCATTTTCTTATCTTTGAATTGGGCATAGGGGTGGCTCACAGTAGCAGTACCTCATCCTACCGCTGTCTTCTGCATGGCACATGAGATGTCTGAAGTTGTTTTAGTACATTGATGACTTACCTTATTGTGCCTACTTAGCTACATCTTGGGCTATACACATGAGGTGGACTGACCCATGGCTCTCAGGTGGACTGTTGAGGTAGAGAAGACTCAGGACCTGCAGGGAGACACTCTTCATATCCTTATCCTTGTCCTAGGACCTGCCCACCTGTGTCACACACCCTGTGCTGCCCACCTGTTCTGTTGGCTTTGTACTTAGGCAACAGGTGTCTGTCTGGGTAGGGATCAAAGATAGGGTCCAGACACAGGCCCACAGCTTCTTGAAGCCTTCAGCATTAGACTCAGCCCATGCCCTCAGCACTGCCTCTTCTCAAAGAATCCCTGGGTCCACCTTCTCACTACTTACTGAAAGTCTACCCAGGCAGTCCCTGGAGCACTGTGTGTGCCTGGGAACAGTCCCTTGACAGGAGCACCCCTTCTGTGTGGCTGATCTCAGACCAGCGCCTCAGGAGGCACTGGTCACCCCAAAGTGATATCTGTCTCTGCCCCATCCTCTGGTGCTCTTCTGTGGACCAAGCATCTAGGAAGGGCTCGGAATAATTGGCTGGACAAAAGAGATGCCAGCAGCTGCATCTATTAGCAAGCAAATAAGATAAATAGAACATTTTAGAAAGTTACTGTGGGCTGGTGAGATGGCTCAGCAGGCTTGAGCACTGACTGCTCTTCTGAAGGTCCTGAGTTCAAATCCCAGCAACCACACGGTGGCTCACAACTACCCGTAATGAGATCTGATGTGTCTGAAGACAGCAACAGTGTACTTTTTTATAATAATAAAAAATCTTTTTTGAAAGCGAAAGAGGAAGGAAGGAAGGAAGGAAGGGAGAGAGAGGGGGGAGGGAGGGGGAGGGAGAAAGGAAGGGAGGGAGAGAATAAGTAAGTTAATGTACATCCTGCTGAGCCTAGAGAGCCCAGGATCCCCCTTCCCAGCACATCACCCTGACTTGCCCCCTGTCCACATTGTGCCCGTAGCACCGGCAGCTGCTGAAGGACAGCTTTATGGTGGAGCTGGTGGAGGGGGCCCGCAAGCTGCGTCACATCTTCCTGTTCACTGACCTGCTTCTCTGCACCAAGCTGAAGAAGCAGAGTGGAGGGTGAGTGATGGTAGCTGTGCCCTGTGCCTCAGGAGGGCGGCTTTCTGACAGATGTGAGTAACAGTGTGGCCAGACCTCCCACCTCTTACATTGTTTCCATCTGTAGCTGCCTGGTCCCTTGCTACAATGCTGGGGAGGGTGGGTTTCTGTGAATAACAACATTGCCAGACCTCTTGCTCCTTACATTGTTTCCGTCTATATAAGAAGCCAAACTCAAAGTCAGCGCTGTCACTAACCATCTGGAGATGTCAGGGCCGGTGACTTGTCTTTGCCTCCTGTAATGAGGGGCAGACAAGGTTATGACTCCTATGTTGTTGGAGGAAGCTCTTTTCATATATCATCTTAAAAGAGTGTCTGGAGCTGCAGGGCTGGAGCAGGAGCCCTCCCTGTCAGCAGGCAATCACTAGGAGGGATCTGCATTTCTGTCTAAGTGGTGATGCCTCCTAAGTTTTATACATACCACCAGTGAATTGCCCAGAATAGACACACACATGCACACACTCGCACCCCACTACCACCACCACCAGAGATTTGCCCAGGATACACCAGGTTAGAATGGTGCCAAGACAATCATGTTAGAACACACCAGAACACAGTGGAATCCCATACACATTTTTTACTGACTTTGTGCAAATGAACTTAAATCAATCCACTCAGAAGGGGACTTTCACCCTGTCAGTCAAGTGAAGTGATTTCTAACAGGTATATCACAGCCTTTCAAACTCTATGGTTCTGAACTTGTGTCCTACCCTGTCCAAAACTGGGGCCACCAATGCCTGCTGTCGGTCAGCCTCAACCTAGCTTGTTATGTGAGATGTGTGCCGAGTTTCTAAGCCAGGTAAAGAGCCCTCAAAAGCAGTAATGTTAGCGAAGGAAATGTCAGTCTGTTAATGTTCTGCTCCCTCTCCACCCCAGCAAAACCCAGCAATATGACTGTAAATGGTACATTCCGCTCACGGACCTCAGCTTCCAGATGGTGGACGAATTGGAGGCACTACCCAACATCCCTCTGGTACCAGATGAGGAACTGGATGCCTTGAAGATCAAAATCTCCCAAATCAAGAGTGACATTCAACGAGAGAAGGTGCGACCATCTGGAAGAGCGCGTACCAGGTTCTGTGTAGTCTGAGGGCACAGCAGGCCCTCATGTGCACACCACACAGGTGCTTCCTCGGTCCGAGCCAAGCATCTAGCCCCATAGCTGGTCTCCAGGACCTGCTGGGACCCTTGAGAGTTCCCAGCTCCCAGAGTACTTATCCATGGGATTCCTAGATGGACTCTGGTTGTTTTGAGAGCCTCCAACTAAATTCGAACTCTCATACCAAAGTCACTAGCAAGCCAGCCCCAATGGGAAATGAGACTTACTGGTGATGGTGCCCACAGAGTCCTGTTATAGGATGCTTGCCTTGTCTGTAAAACTGCCTGATATCCAGGTGCCTGACTTGTAACCAGAGACACTTGCCCCAGAGGTTTGTTTGCACTCCTGGGTGACCTCTGGTTCCTGTCTGACCCAAGGCCAGTTTACGCCTGCCTCTCCATCACTCAGATGTTAAGAGCTGAACTTTATACCTCTTCTTTCCCACCTTCTCATCTTTTTCCTCTGCCCCGTCCTTGCACCCCAAGAAAACCTGGCCTAGGGTTGGCTCTGATGTTTCTCATGGAAGATGTAAATTTAATATATTGCCCCAATAGGAAACAAGCTGGAAGGTTATTACTCACAGATCCTGAACAAGAAAGGTATACACAGTGGGAGGACCATTTTCCCACCCCCAACCCCAAGTCACATCAAGTCGAAATGAAAAAACGTCAGGCAGAGAAAGGGTGCACGCTCAGGACAACAGAAGCATGCTCTTGTTTTTGTGTTCTATGAGGTCTTGCTGAGTTGTCCTGGCTAGTGTCCTGACCCTATGCAGTCCTCTTACCTCATCCTCCTCCATATTTGGAATTTCAGATGTGTGTGCCATTTCACCTTGTTCACCCAGCATTGTATAGGGAACGGGGTATGGATTGATTTGTGTTTGCATGCAAGTGTTTTTGAATGCTTTGCCTAAGAGGAGTTGGAAAAGCCAAGAGCCTGGATTCTTAGGCAGGAGAGGGGCCTCCAGGGTGTGGCCTTGTGCTGTCACACCTCCAAGTCCTTGTCTCTGGAGCTTTGGGGGTTTGCCATGCTGATCCTCGGGCAGTCTCCAGGGAGATGTGGATAGCCACTTAGTGGCATCCCACTTAAGCTGTGGCGGACTAGCAGTCTGGGATGAGAGGCTGAAGAGTGTGGCCCTTCCAGCTGCTTTGGATCACAGGCCCTTGAATTTTTTTTTTTTCTGGAAAACGTTTAGAAGTTTTAGAGGTAAAGAGTGAGAATGAGAACCCCTAGAATCTGGGGTTAATCCAGGCCAGAGTGGGGGCCTGGCGTTAGCCACAAATGAGCAGTGTCTTCAGAAGATTGGCCTCAGCTCAGGGATGCTCCCTCAATCCCTGGTGAGGTATGGCAGCAGGACAGGCTGCATGCCCCTTCCTCCATTGCCACACAGCAAGCGTAGCACATTTAGCAGCGTGTAGCAAAAACCCCCTAGTTTCAGAAAGGGAGACCCAAGACCACAGTAGATAATTGGTCATTTATTCATGGTTTCTGTAGTAGAGTGTCTCCGAGCAGACCACTGCTGGGTCCTCAGGCTCCTAGGCCCTGCTGCCTGCTGATGAGCATTTCTCTCTCACATCCTGCTCATCCTCTGGGAATTGGGGTTGGGGCACTAGCTTATGAGAGGCCATGGTCTTCTTTGCAGGGTATAGTGGTTTCAGGGAGGCTCCACACAGCTCAGGACAGGGAGAGGTTTTTATTTGTCTTGGTCGGGGTTTCTATTCTTTCTTTCTTTCTTTTTTTTTTTTTTTTAAGATTTATTTATTTATTATATGTAAGTACACTATAGCTGTCTTCAGACACTCCAGAAGAGGGAGTCAGATCTTGTTAGGGATGGTTATGAGCCACCATGTGGTTGCTGGGATTTGAACTCCGGACCTTTGGAAGAGCAGTCGGGTGCTCTTACCCACTGAGCCATCTCACCAGCCCCTCTATTCTTTCTAAAACCATCACCGAGAAGCAAGTTGGGAAGGAAAGGGTTTATTCAGCTTACACTTCCACATTGCTGTTCCTCACCAAAGGAAGTCAGGACTGGAACTCAAGCAGGTCAGGAAGCAGGAGCTGATGCAGAGGCCATGGAGGGAAGTTCCTTACTGTCTTGCTTCCCCTGCCTTGCTCAGCCTGCTTCCTTATAGAACCCAAGACTACCAGCTCAGGGATGGCACCACCCACAATGGGCCCTCCACTCTAGATCACTAATTGAAAAAATGCCTTGCAGCTGGATCTCATGGAGGCATTTCCTCAACGGAAGCTCCTTTTTGTGTGATAACTCCAGCTTGAGTCAGGTTGACACATAAAACCAGCTAGCTAGTAGAACCATGATGATGTTCATCTTAATGCACTAGGATCCTCTCCTTTCCACCCAACATCCCAGGGGCCTGATGTTAATGTGATCAAGTCAGGGAGCAGGCAGAAGGTCCCCTAGCTCCTACTCACTCCTAAATATTGTCCAGGTTTTGAAAAAACTGAAGGCCTCCTCTGCTTTTATAAGGCGACCTGACTCCTTCAGATAGGGCCTAAACGAGCACATCCCTAGTTTGTCCTGGGGCTCCACCCTAAGGAAAAGGCTATTCACATCCCCTAATGGGCACCAGCAACAGCCGAGAAAGAAAGGTCCTGGGCCGTATGAACAGGCAGATGGGATTTCTGTGTCACATGAGTCCCGGGTTAAAGGTGGAGAGCAGTGGGCCACAACTGAGGGGGAGCAGGTGACATTGGTTCCAGATGAAAAGGCAGGGCTGTTCTCTCTCCACAGAGAGCAAACAAGGGCAGCAAGGTCATGGAGAGGCTGAGGAAGAAGCTGTCAGAGCAGGAGTCACTGTTGCTGTTAATGTCCCCCAGCATGGCCTTCCGGGTTCACAGTCGCAACGGCAAGGTGAGTACCAGCCGCAGTCCAGACTCACCCAGCTGCCTTCCGTCCCCAGCTCTTGTGTGCCTTTGCAACAGCTGTTCTTCAGCACAGGGGAGCATCCCCGTCCGTCCGGAAAGAGATCACCGCGGAATGTCACATGTCCCTTGCGGGCACACATCCCTCTGATGGTGCTTTGGGCTTATAGTCTCCATAGCAGCTGACTCGGCTCCTACAGCTGGGAAGTGGCAAGGGCTCCAGGGAGGGAATAGGGCAGGCAGCGTACACGTGTTCACAAATGTGACCTTGAGTACAAGAACTATGTGGTAACTCTAGGGTCATTGACATTCTCTACCCGTCTGAGGCCATCTGTAGCCCAAGCCTCTCCCTCCACAGCACCATATGTACTTGTGAACACATAGGATGACTTCTTCTTTAGCACACGGCAGGGGAGACAGGTGACAGACTTTATAGAACCTTGTCTTGTCTTCTTCCCGATTGGATGCAGAGGTTGGATGGCCGTCAGCCCTCATCTTAAAGAACTGCCTCGTAACCCCTCCATATCCTTCAGCTGTCCCCCCTCTGCCAGAGTCATCCCCTGACCCAGACATTTCAAGTAAAGCCTATGCTGGACACAGACCATACTAGATTTGGGTCCCATCACCCCAAGTACAGTCAGTACAGTAGAGTGTACAAAATGACCGGCTTGGCTATGAGCACACCTGGACTCAGGCAGCTGACGTGTGTCTCCTCGGACTGCCCCCTGGGTTCTCCAAGTATCGATCCAGCCAGACTTGGAGATAACTGGGGCATGCTCTTCTCTTTGCTCACCACAGAGTTACACATTCCTTATTTCCTCTGACTATGAGCGAGCGGAGTGGAGAGAAAGCATCCGCGAGCAGCAGAAGAAATGTGAGTTTTCCCTGTACCTGGAGAACCCGGTGTCTTAGTCGGGTGTTCTCTTCCTGCACAAAACACCATGACCGAGAAGCAAGCTGGGGAGGAAAGGGTTAACTCAGCTTACACTTCCACGTTGTTCTTCATCACCAAAGGAAGTCAGGACTGGAACTCAAGCAGGCCAGGGAGCAGGAGCTGATGCAGAGGCCATGGAGGGATGCTCTTTACTGGCTTGCTCCCCGTGGCTTGCTCAGCTTGCTTTCTTATAGAACCCAAGACTACCAGCCCAGGGATGGCACCACCCACAGTGGGCCCTGCCAGCCTTGATCACTAATTGAGAAAATGCCTTGTAGCTGGATCTCATGGAGGCATTTCCTCAAGGGAGGCTCCTTTCTCCGTGATAACTCCAGCTTGTGTTTAGTTGACACAAAACCAGCTAGTA
>NC_034598.1:39864347-39905207 GCF_900095145.1 Mus pahari
CCCCTCCCCTCCCCTCCCCTCCCCTCTCCTCTCCTCTCCTCTTCTTCTTACTCCTGGTTTCTCTGCTCTGCTATTCTTTGGGGAGGGGCTTTAGACCCTGGGCAGATGTCTGGAGCCCCACCTAAATCTGCAAGCACAGAAAGCTCCCCAGCCCCTGTGTGCTCTCCCACCCATCCTGCCCTTTGACCTGAGATTCTTTCCCTAGACTGACCCAAATCCCTGATCCTTGCCAGTTGTTCCTCCCACAGGCTCACACACCTTCCACCCTCTCACCTGTCCCAGCCAGGCCTTTATGGCATAATCTCCAGTCTCCTTGGGCCTCCTTTGTTCACCAGCTACTCCCCTGGGGACTCCATTGCCCTGCCTCTGCAGGCAGTGATGCAGGAAGAGGCTTTGGCTGCACCCACCTAAGGAACCATACTGTGCTGGTCCACTGCCCTCTGCCTAGCTTACCCCAAGACAAGACACTTAGCCCTCACTGGACTGGCCCCTTCCCTCTCAAGGCAACTCCTCCTCTTGGTGACTTTACCCTTTTCTGGAATTGTTATCTGCTTTTTGGGTCCTGGGACAGTGTTGGGAATAGAGTGGTAGACCTCACTCCAAAGCCTTGGGCTGCAGCTGCCCCCCATTAGCCAAGAACTGTGAGCTCAAAGGCCTGCTTGTTCTGTAGTTCGAGGGCAGTTCCTGTTGAAGTTGGAGCTGGGGTTCAGTTTCTGCAGAGGCAGCTGTGGGCTCTGCATGCCTCTGACCCATCCTGAACCCAAGACTATCAGCCCAGGGATGGTCTCTAAGGCTCATCGTTTATGCCTTTGCTGAGCTAAGACCACCTCTTCCTTTCAGTGCTTCTGTGGCCTGGAAGAAACCAAGGGGCTCCTGCCAGGGCTTGTGTCTCAGTGATTCTTGGCTTAACCTGGAGGTCCAAACCATTTCCAGTTTGGCAGCATCTGTCCCTGCTCAGAGGTGCATCCAGACAGAGAGACACAAACCCACCTTAGCAGAGTAGAGAGGACAGAGCTTCTTGATGTCTGTCTGGGGAGACCTACCAGGGTGATGTATCCAGGCCGACATGTCCTGCCCTCCAGTGGCAGGTTAATGCTTGTGAACATGAGTTTATAAGCAATATTGGCAATCCTCTCAGGAGCCCTCAGGCCTGGGCTCTCCAGAGCCTCATCTTGCTCTGGGGCTAAACCTGCATTTCAGCTGGGAACCATCAAGCCCCAGTGAGAGCCCTGCTAATCCTCCCCACACAGTGGTGTTATGATGGCCATGCGAGAGTGCCACCCCAAACTGACCTGTCTCCGTACCTACTCCGCCTCCTCAGGTTTCAAAAGTTTCTCTCTGACATCTGTGGAGCTACAAATGCTGACCAACTCATGTGTAAAACTTCAGACGGTTCACCACATTCCACTGACCATCAACAAAGAAGGTAGGGCTGGTCTCCTGGGTATCTGGCTGATCTGTTTGGAACAGTTTCTCCCCTTGAAGCTATTGCTGGGCGGCTGGGCGGTCGATGTGACTGACTGTATAGCTTTTGTCCCCGATAGCCATAAGGCTTGTGGCATCCGGTGAATGTAAACATGGGCGAACACTGAGTCATGCAGGGTTTTGTATTTAGTGCCGCACAGCGGTCTATGCTTAGAGACAAGCTTCCTCTGCCCACACCCATGTCACCCCGACCCCTCTCCTTGCTTTGGAGCTTGTTTTGATCACTCCTTTGCCTGTGCTTTGATGCCAACTAGACCCTCAGATTCTAAATGCAGAATCCACAGTAGGCACATACTCAGACAACGATACTACTGTGCCCAGTGCTGGATCAACCTTACCCTCCTGTCCTGGTGAGGCAGAAGGTTAACCTCTTTGGTCTCTTGCACAGATGATGAGTCTCCTGGACTCTACGGCTTCCTGCATGTCATCGTCCACTCAGCCACTGGCTTTAAGCAGAGCTCAAGTAAGTAGCGTAGGGAGGGGATGTGATGGACCCTGTGAGTAAACTTTAACTAAGAAGAATTGTCCCCTCAGAAGGCCAGGAGGGAAGCCAGTCAGGTGTCCACCTGTCCACTGGGGGCCGCCATTCTTTGAGGGGCCGTGCTGGAAGCCTGCTGGGAATGGGGTTGTTTTCCTCTGCTTCTCCCCCACACATATCTGTCTCGGATCCTACGTGCATGAGCTGCCCCCTGCTGGCGGATCTTTTAATTATTAGGTCTGGAATTTGAACCCAAAGCCTGATAGCAGGAGGCAAGATGCCAGGAAGCCTCATCTCCCTTGCAGCGGCCCCACGACCCCATCAGCAGGAGGAGACTTAGCTGTTGTGTCAAGTGGACAAGAGAACACCCTTTTCTCTCCCAGCTAGTTGCTCTCCCTGTCTGAGGGTGACCACGCTGCACGCTATGTAGCCTAGCTCTTCTCCCCAGCTCTTAGGCCCATGGTATGAGACTGAAGGGCAAGTGAAGTTTTGACCCTTGCCACAGTTGCTGCAGAACTAGAGCCTCAACAAATTCCGGAATGGATCTGTTAAGGGACTTGTGTCTGGAATATAAGGGAAAACTCTTAAAGCCAAGCACTTAGGAAAATGCAGTTAAGTTTTTGTATTTTGTAACGAGGAGTGGGTTGATGAGGTAGCTCAAAGGGTAGAAAAGCTGCCCGTGCCTGAGTACCTAAGTTTGGTCTCTGGAACCCGTGATAAAAGGGGAGAACCTACCCCTGGAAACCCTCTTCTGACTTCCATACATGCACCATGAGCACACAAAGGCACCAGCTCACACATCATACACACATGCAACCACCATGTGCCAGAGTGAAGGCACCACGGCTGGAGGCTTTAATGGTCATGACGCCCTCTTCTGGTGTGTCTAAAGACAGCAACAGTGTACTCGTATACATAAAATAAATCTAAAATCTCTTTAAAAAAACAAACAAAAAAAAGGAATGAGCTGGCTATTGATAGACAAAAAAATTTGGATGAACACACCAAAAGGAAATTATACAAAAAAAATCTAGATATTGTATCATTCTGTGTATGTTAAATTTGTAGAAAAGGCAAAGGTTGAAGTCAAACACACTATCAAGTGTCAGGTTAAAGGAAAGGGTAAAACTTGCTTATGATTAGACTCAAGGAGGCAGAAAATTATTTGCAATAATTTTCTGAAATTATTGCATTATTTGAATAAATGTTTTTAACTTATCAGAAATTACCAGAGCTGGACATGGTGGTGTACACCCATAATCCCATTACTCAGGAGGCAGAAGGACCATGAATTCTCAGACAGTCTGGGTTGCATTGTGACATCCTGTCAAAAAAAAAAAAAAGCAAAATACAGCCATCAAGCCATATAGTTGCTATAGATGAACTGCTGGAGTACAAATGTACTCTGAAGCTATAACAGGCTAATTCATCCCAAATGCTTCTCTCTTTGCATTTGCATGTATGCTAGCATTTACTGGTTACATTAGCTTCCTTTTTAAATTTTTTTACATTTATTTACTTACATATATATGCGTGAGTGCCACCATGACAAAGGCAATTATAAAGAAAGCCTTTAGTTGGGCTTACAGGGCCAGAGTCCCTGATGGCAGAGTGAAGGCACCACAGCAGGTGGGTAGAACAGCAGCTGAGCAGTCACAGTAAGAAGCAGAGAGCACACTGGGAGTTGTACAAGTCTTTCAAAACCTCAGAGTCCACCCCCAGTGACACGCCTCCTCCAACAAGGCCATGCTGCCTTATCCTTCCCACACAGTTCACCAACTGGGAACCAAGTATTCATTCATATGAGCCTTCAGGGGCTATTCTCAGTTCAACCACCACATGTTAGGAGGGCAGAAGACAACTTGAAGGATTCACCACGTGGGTCCCAGGGATTGAACTCACATTTTCTGCACTGGCGACAAGCTCCTTCAAGCTCCGTCACCTATTAAGCCATCTCATCAGCCCCTATGTTAGTTTCTTTTCTTATTGCTGTGACAAATGATACAAAGTACAATACATAGTAACACAAAATGCAATAATTAAGGAAAGATTTATTGTGGCTCACAGTTACATCACAATAGGAACTGTGACCACATTGTATCCACTCTCAGGAAGCAGAGGTGAATGCTCCTTTTTATTTAGCTCATAGGCATTTAGGATGGGTCTTCTCACCTCTGTCCTTAGATAATTTTCTCCCCTTGGTGATTCTAACTCCTATCCTATTGATGATCAAGATTAGCTATTGAAATTCCATACTTTTTCAGCTTCACACCCAAGCATCACTTTGAAGCTATAACCTTCAGCCCCTTGCCCCCATAGCCTCATGACTATCTCAGTTGTAAAATGCGTTAACTCTCTACTTCCAAAACTCCCCATAGTGTTTTACAACTTCAACACTGCTTAAAAGTCTCAAGTTTCATCTTATCTGATATACTATAAAACAAAAACAAGTTACATGTTTCTAACATGCAATGGCACAGAATAAACATTATCATAGCATAACGTAAGAATGGGGGGCATATCAAGGGATGAAGGAATAAAGCAAGAGTTAAAATTTCAGCAGGGCAAACACTAAATCCTGCAGCTAAATGAGTCAGCAGCTGGGACTCATGATGAAACTGTCTGAACTCCAAAAGGATTGGGTCGCCTCTCCCCTGCCCAGTTCTGCCACATGCAACCCCTCCCTTTGGTGAGAACTACCCCCATACCTGCAGTGTTCCTTGGTAACTATCCATGGTCCCTGGCATCTTCAGCATGCTGGATCTCCATTGCAACTTGGGCTTTACCTCCATGGCTTTACTCATTAGCCTCTTGGGGCCTCCTTGAAGACACTACAGCTCTGTTATACATTGTGTGGCTCTCTGGAACCATTGTGAAAGATCCCATGACCCCCTCAGTCTTGCCTCCACCATGTCTGTAAAATCAGTACCATGTAGACAATTCTGCTGCCAGCTTGGGATGGAGCCTGACTCCCTTGCACCACATTTGCTTGCCTCACCTTCTGTGCACTGACCCTGGGGAAACTTGACAGTTGCTTTCCAGGAGCAGGGCAGCACTCCTAGTGTCTTAGGGTTTCTTTGTTTTGAAGAGACACCATGACCAAAGCAACTCTTATAAAGGACAACATTTAATTGGGACTGGCTTACAGGTTCAGAGGTTCAGTCCATTGTCATCATGTTAGGAAGCATGGCAGCTGGTGCCTCAGTCCCCTTCCTCCCTGCAGACCCAGCATAGGTTCCCTGTCACTGAAGGAGTGTTAGCAGCTGATTGCTGAATGATATGGAAGTGGGTGTTTCTAGAAGTACTATTTTCCGGGCAGTGGTGGTGCATGCCTTTAATCCCAGCACTCGGGAGGCAGAGGCAGGTGGATTTCTGAGTTCCAGGCCAGCCTGGTCTACAGAGTGAGTTCCAGAACAGCCAGGGCTATACAGAGAAACCCTGTCTTGAAAAAGAAAAAAAAAAAACAAACAAACAAACAAAAAAAAAAACCAAAAAAATAAAAAGAGGAGGAGGAGGAGAAGTACTGTTTCCCAACTCCTCTGGCAGGAGGGGCTTCGTGCCAGCCACTGTTAAGGTTATTTTACAAAGGACAGACCCTTGTTTCCTGATTTTGTAAACAGCACCTGCTCTTAAGAAGAGGCTGGCAGCATAGTAATCAGTCACCCTCTCCCTGTCTCCTTCTCCCAGATCTGTACTGCACCCTGGAGGTGGATTCCTTTGGATATTTTGTGAATAAAGCGAAGACTCGAGTCTACAGGGACACAACTGAGCCGAACTGGAATGAGGTGAGGGGCCCGCTTCCACCCGGATGATTTCCGCAGATCCTAATCTCCAGGGGCTCCCTAAGGGCTTCCCCTAAAGAAAGCCACAGGGTTGCCAGCATTCCTGGAATCTCCTAGAGGATGGTGGGGGGGAGGAAGGTGTGTGTTTCAGCCAAGAGATCTTATCTCTGTGTCCCTGGGAGTCTTCCCCACCCACCCCAGCACAGAGGCAGAACCTGTTTTTCCAGAGAAGTGTTTAAAGAGAATACTTTAAAAGGACTCTTGAATCCTGCTGGAGCCTATTGTACGGTTGTTAGGGTTCCGGTTTTCATTTTTCCTCAGAAGCTGGAATGAGTTCATGTGGCTATTCTGGTTCCAGAGTCTGTAGTCTCTGCTTGTCAGGGCTGTACCCCTGGCCCCCTGGGCTTCCCTGATTGTTTGCAAGGGCCCTGTGTTTTGTCTTGAGATAGCAGGTTTGTGTAGTCTGCTATCTGTACTCCCTAAACCTTGGGTCTTGTGAGTGGAATGACCGTACAGAGGCAGTATGCGTGAAGTCCTCAGACCACCTCTGGTCTCAGTGGTTGCTGTAACCCTAAAGAACCTTGCTTTAGTTGGCACAAGTGGAGCAGCCTCCCAGCCCTTGCCTACTGAGGAGTGAACGGTGAAACACCAGGCAGTTGGGTCTAATGTACCTCGATCATGTCGCTAATGGTATGACTGTGGAACCAGATCCGAGGCCTTGCTACATAGCATCCCTGCATCATCTGTCATTATACTCGTTGTCTAAATAGGACAAGGATGCAAGGGTCCCTGTAGTTATCTCTCTGGACATCTCAGCACAAAGAGCCAAATATAAGCTATGATGGTGGCAGAATGAAGCCATATGAGGCTTGCTTAGTGATACATTGTAGTCCCAGTACATGGAGGTAGAGGCAGAATTGCCTAGCCTTCAAGACTAGACCGGGCCATATAGTAAATAACATCAGTTCCCTCTTTTAAAAAAATTAAAAAAAAAAAAAAAAAAAGCCACATGAGACCCATTGTAGGAGGCTCTATAGAAAGCAAGGGGGTTGGGGAATTGTGACCCTCACATAGGCAACAAAGATGGATTCTAGGTAGGTTGCAAAAGATCTAGATAGGAGTTGTCCTTCCAAAGCTCTAGGGAGATGTGAGAGGTCTAGGTAACCTGGTGTGTTCATGCTGGTCATCCAGGGCATTCACATACTCCTGACACATCTTCCTAGAAAGAGCTGCTCTGCCCAAGTAGAGACAAGCATGCCCAAGTAGAGCCCTGCATGCCCAAGTAGGGCCCTGCATGCCCAAGTAGGGCCCTGCATACATAAGCACAGATGGAAAACGCAGAGTTCATTGGAGGCTCAGAGGGTTGATAGAGGAGCAAGTTAACTCCATGTTAAGCAACAGACAAAGCTCAAGGGATCATTCCAATGCCTTCTGTCCTGCCCATCCATGGATTACAGTTTTTTAAAAACTAGAATTTGCTGAAGCTGGAGCTTGTACTTCTGAACACTGAATTGTACCCCTAACCTCCATTTCATTCTCCAGTCTTAAGTTCACAGCAGAATTAAGAGAAAGGGCAGGAGCTCCGTGTATTCCCACTGTTAAAATCTCATATGATGTCATTTGCCTGTGTTAACAAATCCCACGGCACCTAGAGGCTGCCGTTGATGTGAGATGTATACTCTGTTCATTTTTACAAATAAATAGTGACTTGTGTCTTCTATTATCGTAAAGCCATCCAGACATATCAGATACTGATCTCTAATAATCACCAGTGCTGTTGGCATCAAGACTATCTTTTGGAGTTAGGTGCTGGTGTACCAAGTTTGAAATAGGTTTGAGAGGGTTTAAAAGCTTCCAGAAACACCCGGTCAGAGACCTATAGAGTGTAGTGACAGGGATGCCCACACAGATACCAGGACCAAATGAGGGGTACCATTTGTTGTCGGGCAGTGGTTCAGGCATGACCTTGGTTGGACCTGTTTGTTCACAGGTAACTTTCTTTCTTTTGGGGAACCATAGGAGTTTGAGATAGAGCTAGAAGGCTCCCAGACCCTGCGGATACTATGTTACGAAAAGTGTTACAACAAAATGAAGATGACGAAGGAAGATGGCGAGAGCGCAGACAAGCTCATGGGGAAAGGCCAGGTCCAGGTGAGCCTGCCCCTCCACACCCCACCCCATCTGGTTGCTCCACCTCTCCCACGTGAGACTGACTCTTGGGATGGAGTGGCTAGCCAGCCCTGTCATGGCTCCTTTCTTTCTCTCTCTGTCTGTTATATAGTCTCTTGTTCCAAGATTGATTTTTTTTTCTGTCAAACTTGTCCTTGCAGCTGAAACCATAGTTTCCCTATGTGAGCTCTTATAGACCACAGGCATTTGGTTAGGTGGTGCCCTGGGCTAAAATTGGTTATAAAACCATTTCCCTTTGGAAAAGCAGGAGTCCCGCAGCCTATTCATTTTCTGTTTGGGGTAGAGACCCAGTTTCCAGCTGCTTTCCTGAACAGCATACACACGGGTCCCTTCAGAGTTAGCATTCTAACATCATACACATCCTAGGCCCTGATCACCTACCTTCTTGAAGCTTCAACTACCCAGCTCACTCAAGGGTGTAGAGAGAACATCTTGTGTATTGTATGGCTGAAGCCTATGGCCTATGACTTAGACAGGAAATAGAAGGTGGAACATCAAGAGGAGAGAGACTTCTGGGAGAGAAGGAGATTCTCCGGCAAGATGAGCTGAGCTAGATGCATGGTACCTGAGCACATGTAACCAGCTGTGTGGCAACACATAGGCTAGAATAAATGGGATATCTTAAGTTACAGCAATGAGAGGAGAACCTAGCTCTGTGGCCAAGGTAAATATATTTTTGAGTCTGAGTCTTATTTCTGGGAGCATGGGACTAGAGGAAGAACCAGGGATAACTTCTATACAAGGGTGATCCTAAGAATGCCAACAGACTGGGTGCCTGGCCCCTTTGTGGGTTTATCAAGTTAGCAAAGAGAAATTCAGGTCCCACTAGTTGTTGACTTAAATGCCTTGAATTTTCTCCACGACTCTTGTGAGCGGTTGGATTTGAACCAGGGCCTCTAAGTACGACCGCTAGAAAGCTAGGAGTCTCAGTGGAAAGTGAACATAGCTGGCTTATCAAACCAGGCTTCTTGGAAAGTCCCTTGCTCCGATGCCACCGTGTGAACAAAATGTCTCCTGATGCATTTGCTTTTCTGTCAAGGCACTCAGACACCCTGGGCCAGCCTAGGAAAGAGAAGAGAGTTTCCTGTGCCAGAAAGCAGTAAAGGTAGCAAAGACAGATATACTCAAGATACTTCTAAGGGGGAAGGGATACCGTTGCATAGACAGGGCTCAACTCCAGGTACGGCACAGGCAAGTGGAAATTTACAGCCAAGGAGCAGGGTTAGGGTCAGTGAGTGGAGATTACTAAGAGGAGACGCCAGGAGTGAAGGGGATTCTGGCTAGACTAGCCCAGTGGGATTTTTCTTCTGAAGGAAGGTCAGGTAAGCAGACATTACCCGGAGACAAAGGACCCAGCTAAATATCAAAGATGGGGGTGGGGGCAAACCTGTAATCCAGCACTTGGGAGGGAGAGACAGGAAAAAAAAAATCCACAGCTAGAGATAGCTTAGTTGTTATGGAGGCTTGAATGATAATTCTAGAATCCACATTAAAAAAAAAAAAGAAAAAAGAAAGTGTGGGGTGGGAGTAGGGGGGCCCAGTGTGGTGAACCGCTTGTAATCCCAGCGCTGGGGAAACTGAGGCAGACGGATCCCTAGAGCTCTCTGGCCAGCCAGTCTGCCCTACTCGACAAGTTCCAGGTCAGGGAGAGACCCTAACTCACTCAATAAAAACAAGGTGGATAGCATCTGAGAAATGACTCCTGAGGTTGGCCTTGGCCTCTGCAAACATGTATACGTACACGCGCACAGAATAAAGCACACACACGCACACACACAGAGGGTATATATTCTTAGAAAATTTGATTCAACAGAATTCTTGCTCAGATTGGAACTTCACAGGAGTGAAGCCGTGTTGACTGAAGCTCAGTGTCTGGATAGTCTGGTAGTAAAAGAGGATACTCTCTGTCCACCCACCCTGTGTGACTCAAGTGAGTCATAGCCCCTCACCCTTCCAGCAGTGTGTCCTCGTATATCAGACGGAGCGGGAGACACATCCGTCTGCAGCTCAGTGACGCGTCACCCAGACCTGTCAGCATTTGGTGCTATTATTACTGTTACTATTTTGTCACCATCATTGTCAGTGAAGAAGCACGGGAGACTGTCGGCCCTTGCTCCAGCCCCCAGTCACCACCGTGGTCTGAGAGATGATTGGCCTTCGGGAACTTCCGTTACACAGGAAGGAACCCAAGCACTTGAAAAGGGTCTCCATGACTCACGCCCGCCTACACAGTGGCTGGCCTGTCTCCTGGCAACAAGGGCTTGTCCTTGTGATCCCTGAAGGAAGGAAGCAGGAGGAGGGGCAGTGTTAGCGCCTGACACTCAGCCTGGCTCCGTTCTCCTACCTCCTGCTTCTTCTCACCTGCGGATACTATTTTCTGGGTTAGGTATAGCTGAGAAAGCCATCTGTGGCGTATCAGCTGAGCCAGGCTTTCCTGATGATGTCGACGCCTTCCGTGCGTGCCATTGTGGATAGGTGCCTAGCTGTCCATTTCCTGCCGCTGGGAGTTGGTGGGGAATGGCAACCCTGGCTCAGAAACTGAGTGGAGAGAGGTCCTGTGAGGTGAGGCTGCATGCGGAGACAGAGAAGATACGGGCCGCAGTGCCAGAGGGAAGACAGGCGGAAGTCCAGACTCAGGCAGGACAGCAGCGCCCAAGAGAAGGGCCAGAATGGAAACTGAGGCTCTGATGGTAGTCACGCACATCTGCGGACTGGGAGTGCCAGACTCTTCTGAAGTTAAGGTCCTGAGTAGGTATGTTTCTTTGTTCCATAAATGGTATTAACGAATACTTAGTCCAAGAACCACAGCCCAAGTTTTTGGATATCACCCTTACTCTCTATATGACCTTGACTTATCAGGTCCCCATTTCTCTTCCTGAAGAACAGAGGTTCCACAAGAGAAAGAGTAGAGGCTCCCTCTTTCTGAACCCAGGACACATTAGATCCACGTGCCAGAAAGAGAAAGGGATGTGGTGGCGCTGGCCTGAGTGGTGACAACTCTTCAGAGAGTCACCAGCAAGAAGAATATGAGCCTTCTCGTGCAGTTCGTACACAGCACCTTGGTCCTTTCTAAGATAGGCCCAAGCTTCTATAGGTCATCCAAGCAAGCAAAGCCATCATACGCCAGAGCCTGTTGTGTTGCCCTCATAAGGAAGGACCTACATGCCAGGATCCAAGAGTACCATAACATGAAGACATTTTATCCCAGGCTTTATGATCTCTAGAGAGACTCAAGAAAGATACTACAGATGTGCCAAAAGCCAGGGTCAGCGTGCTGCAAGGTCACACTGGCATCCTCAGATATCGCTGACGGAGGGACCAGGTATGGGCATAGGGAGACCTTCACAGGAAGGAATACTGGGTGTATCTTCAGGTCATACCCCAAGGCCAGCAGTTACCACAGGATTCAGGGATGCTTGAACTGGGAGGAAGCCATTCAACAGCCTGACTGTATGTGGTCAAGACAGGGACAGGATCCTGAAAAGCACCATCCTCAGCTAGGGCTATGCAAAGGAGACCATCAGACTTGGTAAACCGAGGTGTCTTGGAACCTTGTGCCCATTAGAGATTCCCCATGCCCTCTTCTCTTCTCTCGTTTCCATTCATAAACTTTCTATGCTGCCAAATTCTCATAGCCCTGATCCTTGCTGGGGATTAACATTATACTGCGTTGTAGAATCTCATCTTGTCCCATTTTTTCCCCTCTTGTACCATCCTCCTGTTGGGTTATATACACAGCCATCTGGATGATAGTAGCTTCTGTTTTAGAAATATGTCCATTCTCCAAATTTCATATCAACAGAATCATGCCAGAGGTAGTCTCCTGTGACTGTATTTTCTGGGTTCTTCTTTGAGGGTGGGGTGGGGAATGTTTTGTTTTGTTTTTAGACAGCTGTATAACCCTGGCTGGCCTAGAACTCACTTTGTAGGCCTAGCTGGCCTCAAACTCACAGAGATCCACCCGCCTCTGCCTCCCAAGTGCTGAGATCAAAGGTGTGTGCCATTGGGGCTGGAGAGATGGGTCAGTGGTTAAGAGCACTGGCTGCTCTTCCAGAGGTCCTGAGTTCAATTCCCAGCCACCACATGGTGGCTCACAACCATCTGTAATGGGATCTGATACCCTCTACTGGTGTATCTGAAGAGAGCAACAGTGTACTCATATACATAAAGTAAATATTTTTAAAAAGTGCACCACCAATGCCCAGATGGCTATTATTTTTAACGGTTATCTTTATTTTTATTATTATTATTATTAATCATTAGTATTATCATTAATAGCTAAATAAAATTACCCTGTCACGACCCACATTTTGTTTTGGGGGGGCTTTTTGGCCACTTGGCTTGCTTCCAGTTTTATTATGGTTGGTGCTACTGTGACCCCTTGCTTGGTCTAAGTCAATACGGACAGTTGTTTCCCAGTTGTAGGTAGAGGAGTCTCCGGGGCCAGTTCAGTGCCTGCCCTGGTTGAACTTAGGCTTTCTCCAGCTTGTCCTAGTGTAGACCAAGCAGTTTTCCAGGCATCCACCAGACCCACTGACCACAGCTCTTCTTCCCCGGGAGACAGCGCAGTACAGGTCGCCCTTCTGAGGCTACTGTGTAAGCACACATGCGGGCTGTCCGGAGCCTGTGTGGAGCAGCGGCCCCATATAACCACAAGGGCGTCAGCTTTCCCCTGCACTCCTGGTCCACGGCCCTTCCCCCTCGACCATCAGTTTTTCCAAAGCCCAGCCTCCTGCTTGCTTATTTCTCTGAAACTCTAACTGCATGGGAAAGCGTGCCAGCCTTGAATGTTGTTGGCAGTGCAGCTCAGCCTGCCTCATCCTGTTACTCTTTGCAAGGTTTCTGCTCTGCTAAGCACGTTTTTTTGTCCTTTGAGGCAAATCCACCAGTTCGAGGCTGCTATGAGGGTTGACTGCTCAGACACCAAGGGGAGCTACAAGCAGGGACCTGCACCAGCGTCTCTGTCTAGGCAGGGTTAGATGCTAGGTCTTGACTGGAGAGTGAGCCTTACCCAGACCGGAAAGCTCCAGCAGCATGCCTGCAGGGAACAAGCTGCTGGAGCCTTCAGGTGCTCTCTGCCCCGATTCCTTCAGAGGCAGTACGTGAGATGTAGAAGTATCATCAGGCCTTTTAGACATTCTTTCAAGACACTACCGGCTCAAAGCGGACTGACCAGTAACACACACGTTACTCAGTGTCTCTAAATTTGGACCACAGGAAGCCACCACTTGAAAAGGAGACTCGACGTAAGAGGAGGCTGTGACTTATCTGAATTCCCGTAACCAATAGACTCTGGAGCAGGAGCTGGTTTTCCCATATACTGACAGAAAACAAAGTGGAATGTATGGGTGATGGGAAACTCTGACCTTGGCTGGCCCAGCTGTAGGGTGGAGCTTCCCCGAGAGCCTGCTCAAAAGGAGCCAGAGGCCAGGAACTCACCACTGCCCGGCTGTGCGGCTTCAGCTCAACAAGCTTCTTGCTGCCCGACCCCCATCACCATGCAGGGACTCATTCGGTTTTTCTACCCAAGCCGGGGAAGCCGGAGCCGGATCACCTCTGCTGAGAAACAGCTATGTGCCCGAGGCACAACCCTGTGGACTCATATCCGATGTCTGGTGTGCAGGGGCAAGGTGGGCCAGTCAGGACCTGGAATCCCCAGGAGGGCCAGGAGGGGTGGGACCTGGTCACCCAGCTGTGTCAGACAGCTGCTTTCCTCAACTACCACTTGTTCGACCTCACCTGGTCTTTGGACTGTTCATCCATGGCCTTTGTTGATTCTGGGTTTCTAGGGGAAAGGAGTCTCTATCATTACTGTCCTAAGATAGGAAGGGGAGAATTTGTCTCACTCAACATATTTCTGAAGAAGGAAAGGGGCATTGTCTTGGACAGCCAAGATATAGGTAGACCCTGGGATTCATCTACAAGGAACTTCAAACCCAGGGCAGGGAGCTGCCCCCCACCACAGACTCCCACCCTGAAAGGCGCTTAGTTCTTTGTAGAAAGAAGCTGAGGGGAAGTAGTGGTTGTTCCCTAGTCTCCTAATTTTGGAGTACTAAAGATAAAAGCCAGGGTTTCGTGCCAACCAGGGTGAGCTCTACCACTGAGCCACACTCAGTCCCAGGTGGCGTGTTTTCCAAAGATTCCCAATTGCTTATTTATCTAGCCTAGCCCGTGGCTGCGCCAAAACCTCCCGTGACAGCTAATGGACGCTCATCAGAATGGAGGCAGAGCTTCCACAGGTCAGGACCTTGTGACAGTTCTGAAGAGTGCTCACTTAGGTGACATTAAACAGTAGATTCCTATAGACTGGCTGCTTGCTGGACAGTGTTTGCCGAGATCAAAGTTAGAAGGTCACGGGGAGGCGTCATCTGATTTGGGGTGTCGTTCTGTATCTTTCTGGGCACGGTAGAGGGAGAAAGCATGGTTGGCAACTCTTGACAGCCTTCGCTCTCACAGTCACCACTAAAGTTGGTCATCATAACCAGGTGTCTGCCCTCCATTCAGACTTAGTGACACCTCTGGCAAAGGGAAGTAGGACTTGGGATCCACCTGGGGTGGGAGACAGGGCTCCTGGCCGCAGTAGGACTCTGCTTTCTGTGTGGAGCATAGAGCAGCAGCAGTGTTGGCCATTGCCAGGCACAGCCTCCACGCCGACCCGAGGCCCTTTTCTAATCACGCGTCTTTGGTTTCAGCTGGACCCCCAAACCCTACAGGACAGAGACTGGCAGCGGACTGTCATCGACATGAATGGAGTAAGTGCCCGCAGGGCTCCGTGTGTGTCTGTTTCTCACTGAACGTTAAAGCAGACCTGGTTCCACCCAGAGCAGTCATGAGACTGCCAAGCCTGAGATGACTGCTGGAGAGTAGAGGGGGAAGGGAACCCCACGAGAGCAGGAGTGTGGTGGACAGGGCAGCATGGGGAGCCTCCAGAGCGGAACAGTGCATAGAAAGGAGTCCTCTCTGGTCAGTGTCCAGCCCAGAAGCGGAGCTAGGGACCCCGGGATCGAACACGTCTCACGGACAACCTAAGATCGGCTGCAGTAGTCTTTGGCTATCTCAGAAGAATGTATACAAAAAGATTGGAACTAGAGCAGTTTTAGATTTTTTTTTTCTGATGACAGGATATTTGCATGTACATAAGTAGTCTTGGACAGGGGACCCGAATATAAACATGAGACTTATGTGCGCAGCTGTGGGGGCGTAATTTTATGCATCTTAACTCATTAGCAGGGGGCCTGTTGGGTGTAGAACCCTCCGCATGGAGCATGCTGGAGCTTGGAAAGTTTACAGTTTTACAACACTTGAGATTTCCAGATTAGGATGTCTGACCTGTTCCCTTTCTTGTGGTGAGGCCTTTGTGATTGAACCCAGTACCTTGTACATATAGTCAGTGTGCACATTACACATTCTAACCCTGCCCTTTTTTTTTTTTTTTAATTTAAAAATTAAAAAATGTTTTGTTTAATTATTACTTTTAAAAAGAAAGGGAAATATTGGCAATAGGGAGGAGATTCTGGAGAAGCAATTCCTTTATGCCTCTTACCAGCCCTGGCTCTTACCGACCCACAGGGGCTTGCTGCACCCCACTCTGGGACCTCTTTGACCTGGGAGTGAGAAGGGTTGTTGGGATAGGGCCGTCAGGGGCCCTGAGATCTCAGCCCGCGGGGTCCAGAGCGTGAGAGACCCACGCCTTTCCCTCCCTTCTGCTGCAGATCGAAGTGAAACTCTCCATCAAGTTCACGAGCAGGGAGTTCAGCCTGAAGAGAATGCCCTCCCGCAAACAGACAGGGGTCTTCGGTGTCAAGATTGCTGTAGTCACAAAGTGAGTGGGGAGAGGCCCAGGCTTCAGCAGTGTCTGTGGGAAAGACTGGGCCTGTTCTCTCCGTGCATGACCCTACTAGCTGGATGGGGTCTGGAGTGTGTGTGTGTTGGGGGGAAGGGGAACCCCAGGGACAACTGTGAGACTGTGACTCTTTGCTTAGCCACTTCCATTTGTTTATTGCAAAGCCAGCTCAGGAATGTCCTCGCCTCCCTCGTGGTCAGGAACTGCCCAAGTGCAGGGCCTGCTTCCCTTCCTCCCTCGCTCGGAGTGTATTGTGGTCCCACGCTCCTGTGGAACAGTTTGAACCTCTGCCCCTTTGTCATGAGACCGTTGCCAGGAGATGCCTGTTTGTTGGTTTGAGGGTAATTCTTGGGGAGATAGGCCACTTCCTCCCCGACTTTATCCACTTCCCCAGGATGGGATACTGGCTACATCACTCATGGCCCAGGCGCTGACACAGTCTGGTCCTAGCTCTTTCCAGAAAACAAAGATGTGCACTTTGGGAAGGAAGACACTCGCCTGCCTCTCCCCTATAACTACTCATTGGGACTTGGAGAGGATTTGGTGGTGCATATAGCCCAGCTATAAGTAAAACTAGGCTCATGCTTACATATAGCACTGGCTTCTCTCTTCAAAGCATTCTGGGCCCAGAGTTGTACCAGGAGGTCCAGAGGTTGTCATTAGAGAAAGCATTTGAAATGGCAGGGTACCTATCTGGGTATTCCTGAATAGTTTGTACGCGCAGCGTGTCTTGGTTAGGGTTATTGTTGCTGTGATGAAACACAATGACCAGAAAAACTTGGGTGGGAAAGAGTCTATTCAGCTTACACTTCCATATTGCCGTTCATCATTGAAAGAAGTCAGAGCGGGAACCTGGAGAGGCAGGAGCTGATGCAGAGGTCATGGAGGAGCGCTGCTTACTGGCTTGCTCCTCATGGCTTGCTCAGCCTGATTTTATGGAGGCATTTTTCTCAATTAAAGGTGGCTCCTTTCAGATGACTCTAGCTTGTGTCAAGTTGACATAAAACTATCCAGCACACAGCAGATGCAGGTGTCTCAGCCCTGTGTGAGACGTAGCTCCCAAAGAGCCTCAGGGTATTTACCGCATAGCAGTCAGGAATCTGGGCTAATACCTGTTCAACTTCCTGTCTTAGAGGTGAGAGGGTTTTTTTTTCAGGAATCCAGGAAGCTTTTGGTTCATTCACAGCCCAGGATCTGTACTTCCTAGGTCAGTGTCACCTAAAAAAGCCTCCTGGGTAAGGGATATAGCTCAGGGGATTTACCCGGCATCTGTAAGGGATGCCCTGAGTGCTCTCAGGCACCATGGAAGAAAATAACACAGCCTCCTGACCTTCCCCCACAGGGTCATATGTATCTTGCAATGTGATTGAATGCGTTTGGTTCTTAGAAAGTTCCTGATAAAAATCTATGCCACATACCTGAGAACTCATAGCAGGAAGGGAAGCTTGACCAGGCCCTCAAACCCTCCACACCTTCCTTTCCCCCCTGCAGGAGAGAGAGGTCCAAAGTACCTTACATTGTGCGCCAGTGTGTGGAAGAGATCGAACGCCGGGGTATGGAGGAGGTGGGCATCTACCGAGTGTCTGGAGTGGCCACAGACATCCAAGCACTGAAGGCAGCCTTCGATGTCAGTGAGTATCACCCAGGCAGTGCGGAGCAAGCAGTGGCGTCCATACCAAGACTCCCAAGGGGCCTAGCACATCACACTAATGGGTTCCAGGTCGGCTTTAGCTACATAGTGATTCCCTGTGTCAGATAGATGATTGATTGATAATAAATAACTAGCACACCTATAATCCTAGTATTTGGGAGGTAGAGGCAAGAGGATTGCTGCAGTATCAAGGCCAGCCGGGGTGGTAGAGCAAGACCCTGTCTCAAAATAAGTAAAATAAAAAGACTTGAGAGCTAATGTTGGTATTAACCTCTGAAGTTATAGCTACTTAGGAGATTGAGACAGGATCACTTGAGTTTAGGGGTTCAGGCCCCACTTAAAAAAAAAGATGAGTCTGGATGGACAGATGGCTTAGGAAAGAGCACATACTATTCTTGCACAGGGCCCAGGATGAGTTCCCAGCACCTACAGTATAGCTTACAACCACTTGTAACTCTAGTTACAGAGGATCCAGAGTCCTCTTCTGGCCTCTGTGGGATCCTGCATGTGCCTGGTGCACATAAACTCATGCAGGCACACAGATACATAAACCAAGTAGCTCTTTAAAAAAAAAAACAAACCACGAATCCTTCAAAGGTCTAACGACAGCCAAGCTGACCATGGCCTTCTTTGGGGGTGTTGCCTGATGTCTTGGAATGGCCAGGAGATGCTAAATCCCAGGATAATTTAACGATGGCTCACGTGAGGAAGGTTTGGGACAATGGCATGGATATGACCCTGGTGCTGTCTCATTTCTACCTGTCTCCAAACCCCTCCCACTCTGTAAGGAAGACAGAACTATCCCGAAGGCTAAGCAAGGACCTTGAGACCTCACAGAATCAGTCTTAGCTAAGGTCTCCTTTACTGGGATAAAACACCAAGAGTGGAAAGCAATTTGAGGAGGAGAGGGTTTATTTCAGGTTGTGACACTCAGCTCACAGTCTATCATGAAGGGAAGGCAGGCCAGGAACTCAAGGCAGAGACCTGGAGACAGAAATTGAAGCCACAGCCATGGAGGGGTACTGCTTACCAGCTTGTTCCTCATGGCTTGCTCAGTCTGCCACCTTTTGCAACCCAGGATCTCCTATCCAAGGATGGTAGGCGGGGCCCCCAGTGGTCTAAGACCCTTGCCCGTCAGTCATCCGCCAAGAAAAGCCAGCAGGCCAAACTAAGCTTCCCCCCACCCCTAGTTGAGGTTCTCAGATATATGTAGGCTTTGTTTCAGCCTGACAGAAACCAGCAGCACAGGGTTCTTTCTCAGCATTCCCCAAAGAGTAGGCAGACAGAAACAGGACTCGGAAGGATGTCGTGCTTGCAGAGTCTTTATGCCACCATCTTGGCTTGGGACATCAAGGACCCAGCCCTCCTCGATAAGACTCCCTGTCGTTTCTCAGCTTCTCCGCACAGCCTTCTGTCTTAGATAGGGTTCGCATGCTGTGAAGAGACACCATGACCACAGCAACTCTTAAAAAGGAAACCATTCAACTGGGGCTGCCTTACCGGTAGTTCTGAGATGTAGTCCATTTATTGTCATGGTAGGGAGCATGGCAGTTTGCAGGTGGACACGGTGCTGGAGAGGAGCCGGGAGTTATACATCTGGATAGGCAGGCAGCAGGAAAAGAGAGTGAGCCACGGGATCTGGCTTGAGCTTCTGAAACCTCAAAATCCAGCCCCCGTGGCACACTTCCTCCAATAAGGTCCCACCTCCAATAGTGCCACTCTCCTCTGAGTCTGTGAGGACCATTCTCATGGAAACCACTACCCTGGCTCTCTGGCGCAGAGAACCAGAGGTTACCTAAGTCCAAAGGAAACACCCAGTGTGACCACTCAAATGACTCAAACAGTCCCTACACCTGCCTGCCTCTGCAGCTGGCAGCCCTTCGCAGAGCAGAGTAGAGGTGTGGGCTGTGCTTACTTCCCAGCAACCCTGCCCAGGCTCAGTCACACAAATGCTGGCGGGGGGGGGGGGGACAAACCACACAAAGGGGATGGGTACACACATGTGTCATCAGGACGGCAACTGTGTCAGCCCAGGCAGGTTGCAGACCTGGGACCCACACGGAGGCTCCATATCTGGTGTTCTCAACAGATAACAAGGATGTGTCCGTGATGATGAGCGAGATGGACGTGAACGCCATTGCCGGCACGCTGAAGCTCTACTTCCGCGAGCTGCCCGAGCCCCTCTTCACTGATGAGTTCTACCCTAACTTCGCAGAAGGCATTGGTGAGCATCAATGGCCCCGGCCTTGTGGGAGGCAAGCATCTCACGGCCTCACCCATTCACTGGCACCATTAGGAGAGGGAATCAGACTGTTCCCCGATACTCTGTTCCCACATTCGAACCTAACCTGAGGGAGTTGGCTGTGCAGTGTGGGGGGACTAAAAACCAAGCCATCTGTGGAATCCCTGACAACTGCCTGCTGCCCTCCCCTCTCAGTTCGGCCAGAGAGTAACCAGTCTGTGTGGCCATGGGCGTGTCCAGCTGTGGGATCCTGGTAGCCACAAGGAACCCCTAGCGCTCTAACCCCAGGTCCTGGCCCAGTCAAGCAGAGATTCATACCCAGCCTTGACCTTTAGTCAACCTGAACGATGATGGTGCCCAACTCACACAGGAGGCAGACATACACCCCTTACTTCACCCTTATGGTGATCCAACCTGTAGGGCCGGTTCACCCCAAGACCTGGCCTCTCAGGCCTGAAAGTGCCCCTAGGGTGCACGTGTAAATAAGGGAAGCTCCCAGGGGCTGGGGGAGGGGCCTTCCTATGTGCTTATAGCAGAAGACGGTGCCCCTCCCCCCAGACCTCCCACTGGCCACCCCTCCCCCCCAGTACAGGCCTCCCCATTAGCATCGGATCTCTGGGTACCTGTTGTACAGGCGCCTGGGCGCTGTTGCTCATTTGAGATGAGAGCAGGCTTTTCGGGTATCTCCCATGCTATGTAAGCCTCCACCACAGGGCCTTCCTCAGTGGGAGTCAGTTTAACTGTGTGGCCCGAGACAGTGCCAGGCGTCTGAACTCCAGCATAGGTTCGGGGTGTTTCACCCAACATCCTCACGAGGTCTCAGGACTGCGCTCCGACCCTGGGAACTGAACCCCCTCCTTCTGTAGCTCTTTCAGACCCCGTCGCAAAGGAGAGCTGCATGCTGAACCTGCTGCTATCCCTCCCAGAAGCCAACCTGCTTACCTTCCTCTTCCTCTTGGACCACCTGAAAAGGTAGTGCCCACTCTCCCATGCAGCCCCCGGCCCCAGGAAACCAGGCACCACTAAGGGCCTTCTCTCCTTCGCAAGTCTCCAGTCAGTTCCCACGCTAGGGACTAGAGCTGATGGCATCTCTCTGCTCGGCACCGTGACACGCAAGCCACAGCCAGCGTTGCACTTGAACTTGCCCTTCACTCCCAGATCGTGGCCCAGAGCTGTCCCGGCTGCCCTCTGGCCTTGGGCTCTCTTGATCCCAGGCTCCACAGACTCGGGGGGGGGTGGGGGGGGTGGAATGTTTACATCAGCCCTGAGTGTGATGTTGGAATAGCATCCTCTGCTCTGGCTTCACATAGGGTAGCTGAAAAGGAGACGGTGAACAAGATGTCCCTGCACAACCTCGCCACAGTCTTTGGCCCCACGCTGCTTCGGCCCTCGGAGAAAGAAAGCAAGCTCCCTGCTAACCCCAGCCAACCCATCACCATGACTGACAGCTGGTCCCTGGAGGTCATGTCCCAGGTATAGTGAACAAGCCGTAGTCCATTGTTACCCTGGTTTGACACTTGGCGGGTAGACGGCCTCAGCCTACTTCCGCATGAGCCACTCCCACCTCAACTACAGAGGCCTACTATCACTGAGAGGGGCCCTGACTACTTTAAAAAAAAGAAAAATTTAAAAAAGATTTATTTATGTATTATGTGTAAGTGCACTGTCACTCTCTTCAGACACACCAGCAGAGGGCATCGGATCCCATTGTGGATGGTTGTGAGCCCCCGTGTGGTTGCTGGGATTTGAACTCCGGACCTCTGGAAGAGCAGTCACTGCGCTTAACCGCTGAGCCATCTCTCCAGCTCCCCCCTAGCTACTTTTAGCCCCTCTGTACCTGGCTAGGTTTGAGCCCATCTGCCAGTCTTTCAAGCTCAACTCTGATCACCAGCAGGGTCTCTTAGTCCGGGAGTTGTGTGAGCCAGGCTTCCTCTTACGTGTCCGCCTCTCCCTTCTCTACCGAAACAGGTCCAAGTGTTACTGTACTTCCTGCAGCTGGAGGCCATCCCTGCCCCTGACAGCAAGAGACAGAGCATCCTGTTTTCCACTGAAGTCTAAAAGCCTGGCGTCAGTCATCTCATTAAGAGGCCCACAGAATGACCTGGAAACCTGGGACGAGAGAACCCACCCACGGAGTGGGAATGAGACCCTTCCTGCGGTGTAATTTAGCCATTCCGAAGCTCTGGGCCATCTGGCAAGAGACAAGTACCCAAAGCGAAAGGCCAAGGGGCCTGCGAGAACCCAGGTGTGTCTGCAAGCCCCAGGCTGGGCCCCGGACTGTACCTTTCCCTTGTTGCCACCAGAGGGCACCCCAAGCCAGCCCATCTGCAAGCCTGCGGACAAGGGAAAAGAGGCAGAGAAGAGAGTCGTTTTTACGAATCTAATTTATCAGAGTTTTAAAAAACAAAAAAATCTCTACTGGATCATTTGTTCCGATGCACCCTCTCTGGGGAATAGGGACACCGTCAGATCCCTTACTATTGTGTCTTGAATAAACACTGCTGCTGCTTCCTATTGTGGGGGCCACAGCCATGTCCCTCTGTTTAGGTGGGGATGCCTTCATCGGTCCCTGACTTAGAAAGTCTGCTGTGTGGGGGACAGGGTCTGAGACGCTGACTCAGCACTGTAACATCTTCAGCCCTGGCCGCTTGCTCTGTCTTCTCAGAAGGATGCCCGTGCAGAAGTAGGTCAGGCTCCTGTTCGCTGATAGTCTTGTTTGGGCTCTTTATGCACCTCTCAGGAGTGCGCTCCTCTGCAGCCCAGAAGTGCCCCGGGACCCGACACGGGGAGAGGAGACCCTGGTCATCACGCACCTTACAATTCCTTCTGCGGGGAGACTGGCTGAGCCCAGTGATCCTTACGGCCTGCCTGGCGTCGGCTCTCCCTTCTGTCTTACAAAGGCCATGATACCTCCGGCCTGGCTCTGACTGCTGTCTCTGACCCTCGTTGCCCCACCTAAGAGACCACTCCCTTCCCTCGCTCCTGACTGAGCAGGCTTACCTTTCTCTGCTCCAAGGCAGCAGCTTCCTCTAGTGGCTTGTTTTAATACTTTGATCCGAAATAGCTTTTGATACTTGAATATTTTTAAGTTTTATACGTAGTTTCTAATTTTTTTTTTTTCTTAATGGGTTCAGACACCTAATAAGATACGAGAATGTACACCGGGGATGGGCCATGTCCGGGCAGTGTTTTGTCTTCCTTTGAGAGCCGACTTCCTTTTTGTTTGGAGTCGTTTCTGATGCCTCTGGAGCATCAGAAATATGGGAAGAAGGTTAGGAAAGTCGGGCCTGGGGATAGGAGCAGCCGCCCCAAAGCAGATGGAAGGCTAGCCCACCTGCAGCCCTCCCACCTCAATCCCTGTCGCTGGGTGGGGGGCAGGGTAGTAGTCTCTTACTGACCACCCTAGTTAGCAAAAGAGAAAGGGGAAAACCACTGATTGTCTTCAAGAAGGGATTCCATAGATCCTTGCATCACTTCTTAAAGGGTGACAGAGGCAGAGTTGCCATGAGCTCAGGACCAGCCTTGGCAGCATCGTGCTTATCTGGACAGCCAGGACCTCCGTGCAGGGCCGGCGTACGAGTAGCTGGGGAGAGAAGAAAAAGGCTGAGGAGAGACTTGAATCCTGGCCTTCTCCTGCAGGAAGGCATAATTTTAGGGGTGTAGACTGCCTGTCCCGTGAGGACTCCTGCACCCGGTCACATACCCCACAGCCCCTCCCATGGCTGGACGGTGGGTATGCCCACTGATGGCATTCACCAACCCCACAGCACATGGGGATCCCTGAGAGGCAGAGCCATGTCTTTCCCTCCCGTCTGCTCTTGAACCTGCCTAAGGTATTGGGCAGGAAGCAAAAGGCCCTACAGGGTCTCTCTGCATACAGTGTTTAGTTGGCTTCTCTCTCTCTCTCTCTCTCTCTCTCTCTCTCTCTCTCTCTCTCTCTCTCTCATCCCAGTCCATGTCATATCTCTGACCCTGTAAAGGAAGCACTGCTGAGAAAAGCTAAGTACCCCCACCCTCACCCCCGCTGTTGTTTCTGCACCCTCCCCTCCCCCCACCCCATTGTTTCTTGATTTGCGTCTGTCACCTTTGTCACCTTGAACTGGAAAGCAATATATCAACGTGCCAATGTGCGTTCCCCTGGCCCACCCCCCACCCCACCTCGGTTCACTTTATTTATTTAGGTTATGTGTTATTTGATGATGGAATGAGCATCCCTGTGTCAATCTAAAAAGTGCTCCTCCACCATCGGGGCCACAGCAGCAGTGTCTGGGGCTGCCTCATGCCTTGCAGGCTTCTAAGCTGGCAAAGAAAATTCATGGCATTGTCCAGGAGTGGGGGTGACTCAACTTTACCCTCTGCTAAGAGAATGACGGCCCCAGTCCGTTGTGACCACCCACCAGGCGTGCCTGCCAGACTCTAAAGGAAGAAGTGATACTTTCTTACTTTGGAACCTGGGTCCTTGGAACCTGGCACAGTGGGCTTGGCTTTCGTGGTGGTAGCCTGGCCTCTGCAGTGGGTGGATGGTCTCTTAGCCGCAATCCTGCTTTTGAGCTCAGCTGTCTGTACTGCTCTGTGCCGGAAGGACCACGGACACCCTCATTAAAGTCTCCTGAGACTACTTCGGCTTGTGGTGGTTTCTAGTCGGTCAGTCGCCTCTCGAGTTTGAAAGCCCTGCATTGCTGGGGCTTGGCAAAACTAGAACCCACAAGCAGAGAGAAAAACCAGTGTTAACAGAGCTCTCAATGTCCAGTCGGGCCATCGGTGGGGGAGGAGGGGCCGGCGTGCGCCACTGTGGGAAGTCCTGCTTTAATGGAATTGGGGACCCACAGGTAAGTGCCAGGCAGGCAGCTTCAAGATACAGAGTATCAACTAAGTCCTCAGACACAAGGATGAGTCTGGGCAGGGACCATTGCCTTGACTAAGGACGAGGAAGAGAAGCCACCTGGAAAATGTAGTCTTGACCCTGCAAGTGGGAGAGATGGCAGGAGGGTGGATGACCAGTCTCGCTTGTCTGACTTGACCCTGGTTCTCCTCACCTATGCCTGTTTCAAGCCGCTGAGCCTGCTGGGATTGCAGAGAGGCAGCTAGACCCTATCTTTGTATGGCATGCAGAGGGGGTGGATGTTCTTAGCTGCCTCTACCCTTGCCCTCAGAAGCCTGCCCAAATTACAGGGAAGCAGCACCTAGAGGCAATGAGCATGTAACATGGAATCTCTCATGCGGCAGCTGGGGAGGAGCCTAGCCGTATCCAGGCAGCCGTCACATTATCTCCAGTAGCACCTACGGCAAGTCACCCCAATACTTCCCAGAATAAGGGTCACTTGACAAATGGCCAGGGATGGGGAGCCTGAGCAATGTGACTATCACTGTCGCCACTGCCATCCGGTGATGGTGCAAGGTTACGGGGTGTTAGGTGCGTCCTCGCCCTTGGATTCTGAGAAGCCTCGGCAGCCATAACCCCAGGCCCACTCCAGAAGCATGCCGGGTCCTACCCTTCCCAGGAAACTGCATACGATGATGAAGACGGGCTTCTACCAGTACTTGGCTATGTCCGTCCCCTAAGAGGTTACAGTCAGCAGGGTCTCTGACATTGTCTGCCTGGCTCTGTTTGGAAAACACAGTAAGAGCATTCATAGCTCTTTTGCATCTCTCTCTTAACTAGGAGTTGATTTTTCAAGCAAAGCTGTCTCCTCACCACGTTTCTCCATGCAAGGGCCACGTCTGTCCAAACCCAGGCCAGGGCCACTCACTACATCTCAAATCTGAAGTTATTGACACTTCCTTCATCCCTTACAGCACCAGTTCTGAGCCAGTTGGTCACAACTCCATTTGGGGAGAGGGGTCAAATGACCCGTTCACAGATATCCTGTGTCTCAGATATTTACAGTACAATTCATAACAATACAATTCATAACAGTTATGAAGCAGCAACAAGATCATTTTATGGTCGTAGGAGTAGGGGGTCACCACAACGTGAGGAACTGTGGGGTCACAGCATTAGGAAGGTTAGTAACCATTCACATAGAGGAAAATGGAGTAACCCCACTTACATTACACCTCAGATCCTGCCTGCCAACAAACGCTGGGATCTGTCTGGACTCTCTGTCCCCAAACGTACCAACTTTATGCTAGGTGAGACCTCAACTACCATCCTTGACCCAAACACAATAGCATTTATTAATGTGGGCCCACAGGCTGATGCTTGCTAGCTTCGTGACCCATCAAATTCATACAGAAATGCCAAAAGGACTTCTCGTGACTCCTCCCACCCCGGCGTCCCAGCGGCCTTAAAAGGAAGTTTTCACAAGGTCTGAAGATAGGCAGTTGCAAATAGTTCTGGAAAGATAAACAACACAAGGAGTGACAAGCTGCTCTTGAAGAGACCCAAATGGCTTTGGCTGGAGCAGGGTCCACAGTGCCAGCAAGACTGGAGCAAGGCCCTGCCAGGGAACAAGGAAGCCAATGGAGTTTGAATCCGTCCCATCTGGCCTAATGGGAGTGGGAGAGAGCAGACAAGCCATGGTCACCTTCCAGGGAGAGCCCTGTACCATGCAGTTCTTACCGAACAGCCAGCCAGGGGTGTAACAATGACAGGCATTCACACAAGGGTCACATCTGATTCATAACCAAGTTAGAAAAGGCAGCAGTTACTTGGAGAGGAAGTGCTGATAAGACCCCTAAACCCAGTAGCCTGCCATGATATCAGATGGTAACATCCCAAGAAAGGCTTCAGAGCTCCTCAGACCATGTCCCCAACTATAGAAGTCCTTCAGAGACTTAATCTACATCCCTGACCCGTGTATGGAATTTGGAAATGGCTAATCTGACTTGGGCTATCTAGCAAGACCATGTTTCAAAAAACAAACAAACAAAGAAACAAAAAACAACAACAACAAAATGCGAAAATACCATGTGAAGATGGAAGGGAAAAAAAAATCATATGTCAGGTATTGTCAAGGGTGCAGTTGACGCTGTGACTGAAGAGGGAAGCCTGGACCAGAATCCTACCCAGAGCCTCCAGAAGGAAACCACCTGCCAACAAATGAATTTGGCACTTCTGGCCTCTGGAGAGAAGCCAAGTCAGGTTTTCTGGAGCCCCGTTGTCTCTACGTTCGTAAGGCTGCCACAGGAAACTGATAGTCACACAACTAGGAAGTCAAATACATCTGTCAGTCCTAGGGTCCGAAGCCTAAAGGAGAGGGGCAGAAGCCAATGAGGCAGACGTAAAGGTCACCCCCACACTTGGCAATGGTGCAGCAGAGCATTTGAGCGACACTAGGGGCTTGCTGAACTGCTCTGGGGGCGTTGGCTGCCCCTCTGCTCCACCATCTGTGCCCACAAAGGCCCTAAGAAAGTGGAGAGGGCCTTTAGCTTGTCCTCACCACCCTTGTCCTGTGTGTCCTTGTGTCCACACCCTTCCTGCCCTCAGCCCCGTACCCACCCCCATCTGCACGGCCCCTGAGTATGTTTGGAATCTGTCACCTTTGCCTCACACACAGCTCATTTCCAGCCTTCAGAAAGCATTGAGGGTTAGAAATTTGGCTGTGGGATTTGGTGCTTGCCTAAGAAGCTGGGCCTGGGCTCCATCACCAACACTGCAAAGGGAGGCTAGCGGGGGGGTTCACCAGGGCTAGTGTTGGCTCCGACATCAGTGAACTCTACCTTGAAGTGGGAGATGTGTGTTGGTGTCTGCTGGGGATCAAATCTAGCACCTCGCACATGCTAAGCATATGCATTACCATTGGGCTACATCCCAACTCCCGAAGACAGATTTTTAAATTTAATTTTTAATATACATTAAAGTAAGAATAATTTAATTAAGAATAACGGTTTCATTGTGACATTTTATACATGTATATAATCTATATCAATCACATTCACCCTACATTTCCCTCTCTTGTGCCCTCCCACTCCTGCTTTCTCTTCCTAACTAGTTTCTACTGTGTGTGTGTGTGTGTGTGTGTCTGTCTGTCTGTCTGTCTGTGTGGTGGTGTGGTGTGTGTAGTGTGTGTGTGATGTGTGTGTGTATATGTGGTGTGTGCAGTGTGTGTGTTTGTATGTATGGTGTGTATGTGGTGTGTGTGTGTGTGGTGTGTATGTGTGGCATGTGTGTGTTTTTCGTGTGTATATGGTATGTATGTGTATGTTTGTGGTGTTTGCGTGTTTTGTGTGTGTATGGTGTGTGTGTGTGGTATGAGTGTGTGGTATGTATATGTGGTATGTGTGTGGTATTTATATGTGGTGTGTTTGTGTTTTGTGTGTATATGTATGGTGTGTATGTGTTATGTGTGGTATATGCGTGTGATGTCTAAGTGTGGTGTGTATGTGGTGTGTGGTGAGTGTGTGTGTGTGTGTGTGTGTGTGTGTGTGTGTGTGTGTCTGACTCAATGAGTTTAATTAGGGCTGCTTACAGGAACATGGGTAAGGGTTTATAGGCAGGAGTACTGGCAACTAGCCAGTGGATACATCCTTCTCTGAGGAACAATTCACTGCCTATAGATCCTCAAGGGAGGAATGGGAATCTCATGAGGCCCTCCCCTGTTGCAAGTTTTAACTGCCTATAACTCCCCTTTCCATAACAGGCTGTTGCTAGGCATGGTCTTGTGTAGGACTTCTGCAGATAATCATAGCTGCTGAGTCTTGTTGTTTTGTTTAGTTTTGTTTTTGAGACAGGGTTTCTCTGTGTGGCCCTGTTTATCCTGAAACTAACTCTGTAGACCAGGTTGGCATCGAACTCACAGAGATCTACCTGCCTCTGCCTCCTGAGTGCTAGGATTCAAGGTGTGCTCCACCACTGCCCGGCTTGCTATGAGTTCTTAAGTGTACTGGCTGTCCACATCAGGAAGATGGTGTTCGACCATACTCTATACCTTCCAGCCCCTGCTCTCTATCCATCTGGTCTTAGTGTTCTCTGAGCCTCGGAGAGGATGATACAGAATTGAGCATCCAACAGTTACTTATTCCCTGCTCTGAAGATGCTCTGACCAAAATTGAGAGCAGTACTAACCTGTGGGCATAAATATTGAGAAGGCCATTGGGACAGGCACAACATGCCCATTTAATAAAACAGCAGTCCGAGCCTTGCCACTGACTAAGGCTTGTAACCTCCACCGCCGTGGGCATCTGGTCAAAAGATCAGATCTACAGTGCCAGGGGTGAGTCCTCCACTGTGGAGCAGACCTCAGATCCAATCAGAAAGTTGTTCCCAAATTAGCTGTCCCATCAGTGGGCCCACATTGTCTGGCAGGTCAGTAGTGTAGCATAAGAGGTTACAGCTGTGTAAGACTGCTAAGTTACTTTGCCCTAGCAGTGTGGATAGCACCTCCATCACCATTCAAGCTAGCCAATCAGGAAGAAGATTCCTCGATGCCTGTGACCAAAGCCTGTGATGTCTTCAGTAATAGGCTTACCATGTAGGTCTGGTGAGTGGTCAAGAGCAAGGGTAATAGCCTAGAATGTTTTAGGGGTCTCCCTGGCTGTTCTCTAGAGAACCTAGGGGTAGTCTCTACATGGTAAGGGAATTTGTTATGATGACTTACCGTCTGTAGTCCAACTCCCCAACAATGGTCAGCAGCAGCTGTGAATGGAAGTCCAAGGACCTAGCAGTGGCTCAGTCCCACAAGGCAAGAAGGCGGAGAAGAGAGAGCAAATCTCCCTTCTTCCAATGGCTTTATGTAGGTCTCCAGCAGAAGGTGTGGCCCAGACTAAAGGTGTGTGCCACCAGGACTGGATCTGGGACTTGCTTTGTTTCAGATGACCCTGAATTCAGAGATCTCCTTGCCTTAGTCTCCTGGGATTCATGGTCACTGTGCCTCAAAATCTCCAGGCCAAGATCCAGGTCAGAAACTTGTGTCTCCCAGCCTCCAGATTATGAACACAGGTGAACCTTCCAATTCTGGATTGTAGTTTATTCCAGATAGTTGACAACCAAGAATAGCCACTACCCTGGCCAAGAAGTCATTGGGAGATGGCCCACATCGAGCACTAGAAATTTCATTTAATATCCTATGGCTTCTGAGAGTAGCTATATCCATCCACCCAGGGTGTTTCAGTTTAACTTTTTCTTTATTTTCTTTATTTTATTAAAATTTGTTTTATTGTTAATTGTTTTATAAAGTATCTATTTTATTTATTTTTTTTTATGCATTCTTTGATTGGGTTGGTATGAGAGGAAACGTGGATCACCTCACCTAATAGGATAGTGTCCGGTTCCATGAACTTTTCTCGATTATCATACTTTCCTTTTTCTTCATGGCCGAATGAAGTTGCGTTGTTTATGTGTACTGCCTTTTCGTGATCCAACCATCAGTGAAAGGACGCTAGGCTGATCCTATTGTCTTGCTGTTGTGGGCAGATCAGAAATAAACATAGATGTGCACATATGTTCGTGAAAGACCAAGAGTCCTTAGAGTATCTGCTTGGGAGCGGAGGAGCTGTGACATCATATGGTAGTTATAATCTTAGCTTCTTGAGAAACCTGAACACAGATTTCCACAGTAGCGGCACTCACTCCCCTACTCACCACTCAGTGAAAAGCTCCCCGTTTCCATGGCCTCACCAAGGACCAGCATTTGCCGCCCCTTGTTATCTTTTTTTTTTAAGATTTATTTATTTTATTTTATTTATGTGAGTACACTGTAGCTGTCTTCAGACACACCTAAAGAGGGCATCAGATCCCATTACAGATGGTTGTGAGGCACCATGTGGTTGCTGGAAATTGAACTCAGGACCTCTGGAAGAGTACTCAGCTCTTAACCATTAAGCCATCTCTCCAGCCCCACCCCCTCAGGGCGTAGTTCCTGAGTGTTTGGAGCTTTGGTTAGATCTGACGCCCTCTTCTGGCTATCAGGTACTCAACACACATGTGGCAGCCACACAGCCACACACAATAAACACATGAATAGAAGTTAAAACTTTGTAGCTGGAACAAAGCTGGCTGTCCGGGAACTCACTCTGTAGACCAGGCTGGCCTCGAACTCAGAAATCCTCCTGCCTCTGCCTCCTCCCAAGTGCTGGGATTAAAGGCATGCACCACCACTGAAAATGTCATCGAGGCTGGAGGGATGGCTCAGCAGTTAAGAGCACTGGCTGCTCTTCTTCCAGAGTCCTAAGTTCAATTCCCAGCAACCACATGATGGCTTATAGCCATCTATAATGAGATCTGGTGCCCTCTTCTGGCCTGCAGGTGTATAAGCAGGCAGAACACGGTATTCATAATAAAAAAGAAAAAGAAAAAGAAAAAAAAATACTGTCAAAAGTTGTCACATATACCTGTGTCTTGAAGTATATGCCCTACCTTTTTCTTCTAGTGCTTTCAATGTTTAAGGTTCTGTGCTTTTAGGCTTCAACCCATTTGTAGTTGGTTGTTGTTCAAGATGAAAGGTACCAAGAAGCTAGCTTGTGCTGCTGAGATAGCTCATAAGGTAAAGGGTCTTGGCACCAAGACTGGACACCCTGCATTCTGTCCTCAGGATCCATGTGGTAGGAGGAGAGAACTGACTCCAACAAGCTGTCTTCTGACCTTCATGCTTGTGCTGTTGTGTTGTGTGTACACACACATGTGATTGATAGATAGATAGAACGTAAACAAAAAAGGGACTCCAGTATCATTCTTTAAATGTAGATATCTAGTTGTCCCAGTACCATTTCTTTTTTTAATTTTTAATTTTTATTTTCTTCTTACTATTATTTTTGTTTGTTTGTTTGTTTGTTTGTTTGTTTCAAGACAGGGTTTCTCTGTATAGATCTGGCTGTCCTGGAAATCACTTTGTAGACCAGGCTGGCCTCAAACTCAGAAATCTGCCTGCCTCTGCCTCCTCCTGAGTGCTGGGATTAAAGGTGTGCACCACCACACCCGCCCCCCCAGTACCATTTCTTAAAGAGAATATCTTTTATCCAGTGGGTGTATTTGGCATCCTTGTGGATGTAGTTCCATGGGTTTATATCCAGAGCTTCTGTCCCATTGATCTGCTGATCTGGCTTGTGCCAGCACCATGCTGTTTTTCTTACTTAGCTTAATCGAAATCAGGTATGGTGTTGATGCCAGCATTACTCTTTTTGCTTACAATGGCTTTCATTATCTGGGGTCTTTTGTTTCCAGATGGGTTTGAGATTGATTTCCTCTGCCTATGGGGAATGGTATTGGAATATGGATGGGCATTGCATTGAATCTGTAAGCTGCTCTTCTCAGTGTAGCTGTTTTAACAGTATTGATTAGTGTCTTCCCCAATTTCTTTTCTTTTCTTTTTTGTAAAGATTTATTTTATGTGTGTGAGTGCCTGTATGTAGGTGCACCATGTACTATGTGCAGTACCCTTGGTGGCCAGAAGAGGGCATCAGATTCCTCAGGGATCAACAGTTGTGAGCTGCCATGTGGGTGCTGGAAACTGATCCCTGATCTTCTGTAAGAGCAGCAAATACTCTTAACAAATGACTTATTGATCTAGCCCTACTCCAATGTCTTTCTTCAGTGATTTAGTCTTCATTGTAAAGGCCTTTTCCTTGGTTAGATTTATTCTAAGACACGGTGTGGGGATAATTGTGAATGGGGTTTCTTCCTGATTTCTTTTTTTCAATGTTTTTATTTTTACATAGGAAGCTACTGTGTTTCGTATGTGTCCCATTCAGCTTTCTATTGCTGTGGTCAGTGGCTTTGACTGAAACCAACTTAGAGGAGCAAAGGTTTTATTTAAGCTTACAGTTAGTCTGCCATTAAAGGAAGTCAAAGCAAGAGCTTCAGGCAGGACCCTGGAGGAGTGCCACTTACTGGCTTGAGACCCTGGAGGAGTGCCACTCATAGAAAATGCCTACCATTCCTTGCAGGGTTTGTATGAGATGACACCTCCCTTGTCTTTTCTTACTAGTTTTGATTTGAGATCTGTTCTGACAGATACTACAACAGTGGCACCCGCTTGTGCCCTACCTCCATTTTCTGAGAATACCCCTTTTCTGTTCTTTCATTTTGTATGGTGATGTAAATTTGGCAGATGTAGCAAGTAGGTAGATCTTGCCTTTTAATCTATTTTTGCTAGTCTGTGTCTTTTGACTGAGAAGTTGAGACCAATTTTATTCAGAGTTATTATTGAAAGGTACGTATTAAGGCCTGTCCTTTTATGTTAATTCTGTAGTGCTTTGCAAGTTTTTCTAGTCCTGTTTCTTAAGTCTTATCCTGGTGTATTCTTTCCTATGTCTGCATGGATGTGTTTGTCATTTTCTTTAGCCTAGAGCTGGTCCAGTGGTCACATGAGATTTCTATTTCTCCTTTCATTATGACAGATAGCTTTACTGGGTATAATAATCTGGGATGACATAGCTTTGTTGGGTATAATAATCTGGGATAACATAGCTTTGCTGGGTATAATAATCTGGGATGACATAGCTTTGCTGAGTATAGAAGTCTGGGCTGGCATTTTCCTCTTTCAGAACCTAAAATAACTCATTCCAAATAATCCTGGCTTTTAAAGTTTCTATCAGGAAATCTGCTGTAATGCTGAAGGGCCTTTCTTTCTGTGTGAATTTATTCTTCTCATTTGCCATTTTCAACATACTTTCTTTGTTCTGTATATTAACTTCTTTAATTATAGTATAAAGAGGGAAAGTTATTTTGTGGTCTTGTATGTTTGGTATTTTAAATCTCTCCTGTATCTGGAGTGACATCATTGCACCTTTTTTCATCTATGATCTTGTTGAAATTGTTTCTATACCTTTAGAATGAAATTCTATTGCCCCCTTGCCAATGATCCTTAGATTTGGTCTTTTCTTAGTGTCCCTAGTATTCACTCATATCACCTATATGATATAAAGTTCCACTAATATCATCTTATTAATTTATTGTATCCTTATTTTGATTCCTCTACTCTTTCTTCAGGTTCAGATAATGTTCTTTCTACGAATGAAGCTTTCCAGTATTTCAGCATGGTTTTTCTTCAGTATATTTCTTTATTGAATTCTCAACCTACATCTTGTATCAACTTCCTAGTTCATTCACCTGTGTTTTGTCTCGGAATTCATTTGGAATTTTATTCTTTTATTTCTTTACAATTATTTCTAATTTTTCTTCTGAGTTATTCATCTGAGATTTTATCTAATTTACCCTCACTGAAGGTCATTACTGCGGGATTAGTAATTTTTGAAAGAGGGAGTATTATCTTGGATTTTCATGCTCTTTATATTATTAACACATTGGGATTTATGGATCTGGGGTTATTTTAGTGCTCGCATTTTTTTTTTCACCAGCCATATTCTTTCATTTGATGTATTTGCAATGTTCAAGTAAGGATAGGATGTGATAGAGTTAAGGTGTATAATTAAGAAATTACACCCTGTCTAGGAACTGTATGTGCCTAGTGTGATCTCTACCAGAACAGACCATTAATTGTAGAAGCTACCACAGTTGCTGGATATGCCCACAATGTAAATGTCCTACTAGCTAATTAACAATGACCCCTTTGTTTTTTTTTTCTAACATATAATTATTCATTGTGTATACACATGAATTCCTCATGTATATCTACCGTGTGTGTGTGTGTGTGTGTGTGTGTGTGTGTGTGTGTGTGTGTGTAGAGGTCACAGAACAACTGTGGAAGCTGTCGTCTCCATACTTCATGTCAGTTCTGGGGGTTGAACTCAGGTCATCAAGCTTGGCAGCAAGCACCCTTACCTATTGAGCCATCTTACAGGTCCTCATTTTTGGAGTGTGTTTCTAGCACACCTGTGTGCTAGAATAGTGTGAAAGAACAATGTAATTATCAAATCTCTCCCTGGCTTGGTTCAGCACATCTCTGTTTGGTGCTGTGTGTAGGAGAAGCAAGTGGGAGCTCTTGGCTTCAGAAGCATCCTCAATGTTCCATGGTGCCAGTGTGTAGGAAGTGAAGCCAGTTGCTGGCTGTGGTGGTTTCAGGGACTTCAGACTGTGTGGCTCTGCTCCATGGTTCTACTTCTAGTCCTCCAGGATGGATGTGGTGAGCACTTCCTGAGTGGCCTTCACTGATGCAGCTTAGTTTGACTGGGTTCTGATTTGTTCCAATCCATAGTAGCATCTACCTACTTCCTCACAGCTATCTCATCTGGCTTAGGTAAATTCATTTACAGATCATTTTTTCTCATGCAGGAAAAGAGGTTATTGTGTGTTATCATGTATATTTTCTTTTTCAAAAAAAAAAATTGTCATGGATGAGGCTCTTAATCCACCATCTTACCTTGAAGGATACTTAAGAGGTTAAAGAGGGACTGGAGATGTGACTTAATGGTAGGTGTACTGGATAGCTTTGTGTCAACTTGACACAGCTGGAGTTATCACAGAGAAAGGAGCTTCAGTTGGGGAAATGCCTCCATGAGATCCAACTGTAAGGCATTTTCTCAATTAGTGATCAAGGGGGGAGGTTCCCTTGTGGGTGGTGCCATCTCTGGGCTGGTAGTCTTGGGTTCTATAAGAGAGTGGACTGAGCAAGCCAGAATAGGCAAGCCAGTAAAGAACATCCTGCCATGGCCTCTGCATCAGCTCCTGCTTTCTGACCTGTTTGAGTTCCAGTCCTGCATCCTTGGGTGATCTACAGCAGTATGGAAATGTAAGCGGAATAAACCCTTTCCTCCCCAACTTGCTTCTTGGTCATGATGTTTGTGCAGGAATAGAAACCCTGACTAAGACAGTAGGATACTTGCCTAATGTACATAAAGCTCCATGTTTGATCCACAGCAACTCAGGGATCCTTATCCAAGAGCATGTGGGTGCATGGAGAGCCTTAAGGTGGTTCAGAAGAGATCGTTATCCAAGAGCACGTAGGTACATGAAGGGCCTTGAGATGGTCAGAAGGGATCATTATCTAAGAGTATGTAGTTACGTGAAGGGCCTTAAGGTAGTTCAGAATCCCCAGGAAATGCAAGTACAAGAAGCCAACTGTGACTTATGGGTCTGAACACAGAATCCAGAGGTCAAGGTTGAGGTTTACATTTTCATGTATGGCTCTGAGCTCCACTTTCTTCACATGAGAAATACAAGTATAAATGAAGATCCATATACAAGCTAATAGATATACCCAGAAACTTCTGGAACATTGCTTGAGTCCCCCTGGATCATTATTCCTTTCCCATGAGGTGTGTGTATTTCACCATGAAATGTATATAGTTGGTTTCCTGCGTGCATTGTTTTTCATTTGTGTATGCGGTCCCTGGGTATGTTAGTCATCTTTCTGTTACTGTAACAAATATCAGAGATAATTTAGGAGACTTTGTCTCATGATTTCAGAGTTTTTACCAGATGGTTAGCTTGCCCTCTCTCTTTGAGTCTATAAAGAAGGCAGTGCATCCCCAGGGGAGCACATGGTAGAAGAGAGGAGAGTTTACATCTAAAGCCGACAGACAACAAAGATACGGGAAGGGAGGAGAGTCCCACCCCCCCACCCCCGGAAGATATATTCCTAATAACTTAAGCACCTTGAAATAGGTCCCATCTCTTAAAGGTTCTATTACCTCTCCATAACACCAACCTGAGATTTTAGGCTCAACGCCTGGACTCTGGCAACTTTAACAAGCCAGGCTCAGTCTCCCATTCTCAATACACCAATTAAAAGGGGGAAATCAAGCAACCCCTGCCAAGTCCATATTTGTTGTCCTGAAATGAGGTTTAGGGTTAAAAAGAGGGCAAGGGCATGCATCACTAAGCAGCCCTATCTGAGTGTGCCTCACTTGTTACTGAACCATCACTGTTGGGTGTAGATGCAATAGAAAAGGGATTAAACCAAGTACTTCATGTAGTATAGCTTCCACCACTGGGATAGAGCTGGCACTGACTGAGAAGTCTGTCCCTAGACCAAAGGGAGACGTAGGCCTTTGTGGGTTTCCTAGGAAAGGTTAGCAAGCTGTCTTAGTTGAGGTTTCTGTTGTTGTGAAAAGGTGCTATGACCACAGCAACTCTTTTTTTCTTTTAAGATTTATTTATTTAGTTAGTTTATGTATTTGAGTACACTGTCACTGTCTTCAGACACACCAGAAAAGGGCATCAAATCCCATTTCAGATGGTTGTGAACCACCATGTGGTTGCTGGGAATTGAACTCAGGACCTCTGGAAGAGCAGTCACTGCGCTTAACCACTGAGCTATCTCTCTAGCCCCACAGCAACTCTTGTAAAGGATAACATTTAATTAAGGGCTGGCTTACAGTTCAGAGGTTCGGTCTATTATGGTTAGAGCAGGAAGCACAGAGCCATGCAGACAGATGATGTGGTGCTAGAGAGGTAGCTGACACTTTTACATCTGGATCTGCAGGCAACCAGAGGGGGGGGGCGGTGGGGGGCCTGGCTTGAGCATTTGAAACCTCAAAGCCCACCTCCAGGGACACACTTCCTCCAACAAGGCCCCGCCTACTCCGACAAGGTCTCTGAATGCTGCAACTCCCTATGAGCCTATGGGAGCCATTTTCTTTTAAACCCCTACAAAGCCTTTATCATCTTGCCAGAAGAACTTCAGGGGTTTATGAACCTGTGTAGTAAAACTCAAGGTCTCTAGGTTCTCAGCGCTGTTGCTGCTGCACCAGCAGCCAAAGCTGTCTTGTCTTTGGGGCTCTAAAAAGTAACCCAGAAAACTGTTCTCCTAACTTAATCAGAGGTTTCCTCTACCACAAAGCTGGTGGGAAAATAATAGATTGCTCAATTGTGTGACCTCTAGAATTAGTGATATTTGTTTTGTTTTGGTTTATTTTGCTTTTTTGTTTTTCTAGACAGGGTTCTCTGTGTATCCTTGCCTGTCCTAGAACTCGCTCTGTAAACCAGGCTGGCCTCCAACTCACAGAGATCCATCCACCTGCCGCTGAATCCTGAGTTGCCGCAGCCTAACCTCTATTGGGTCTCCTATCTTCGGGGAAACGTGTTTCTGGTTGCAGGTGGGCAAGGAGTCGGCGAGAATGGGGTGACAAAGAGACACGACACAAGGGAGTGTGGATCTGAATGTAATGTCCAAACGAACATCAGACTTTTTATACAGAAGAAAAACAAGAAATCCAGGCGAACACATCTGCCAAGTTACAGCGACACAAAACAAAAAGAATGCATACATAAAAAGATGGCGATAGCGGGGGACCAGGCTGTGTTTACCCCTGAGAATGGAGTCAGGTGAATGCTCTGATGCAATGCTAGTCTATTGTTAAACCCACCACCAGGGGTTCTTCAGTAAATACCTGATTCTGCTATTCCTCTGGGCCTAGTGAAGAAACCCGTACCAGGGGAATTCCCTTCCAATAATTCTTTCATGGAACAACCCACCTATTTGCTAGGCCATTGTGTATTCCTGTGTTTGGGTGTGACTTGGCTATTGTCCAAAGTAATTACTATGCAGACTAGCCCTGAGCTTTCCTAGCTCTGTACTTTGTAGTGCCTGATTATTTTCACTGTCTCTACTAGAAGTGAATTTGAATGTTACTGAATAGGTAACATTCTTACTGAATTCCAAGCTCTCCGGCTTCAAGGATTTTCTAGGAAGGAACCATTGGAACACTGGTGGAGGCTTAGCTATGTCAAAAATCATTCCTTAAATGTACTTATAATAAAACAATACTGAAAGAGAGAACATGGATCCATACACCAGACTAATGTGTGGACAGGGTTTGAGTATACGGGCTATGGGGATGCCAAGGTTCCAGGAGGCAAAGTCTCCTTGAAACTCTTCGCCTCATGACTGCTTTCAGGTCCTTGGGTCTGCACTGGAGTGGATGTAGCACTGAGTGCTGGGATTAAAGATATGCACCCCCAGGGCCTGGCTAGAATTAGAAATCTTTAAGTCGACTTCAAGAAAGTAAAGCTACTGTGTTCAGGTTTTCTGTTGGTAACATGAAGATTTCTGATCTCTTTGAGTCATGAAAGTGGAAGAATGTACTGGCCTGAGATTTCTTGTCTTCCTCTAGGCTGTCCGTCGCTGACTGGGCACTTCAAGGAGTCTGTTTCAGCTCAGCTCACAGCTGCTGGGTCTGGGGCCAAGCAGATTTGTAGAAGCCAAACAGCTCATCCTCATACTGAGACACTCCCTCCCCTGGATGAAGCTGTGTATTTCCCAGGACCCAAAGTTCCACTCTCTTCTAGGAGAACATGTGAAGAATCCCAGGCCAATGACCTGCCACTCAGACCCGATCACTTGACAGTGCTTTATAACAGTTGTTTTCTGATGAAAACTTGGCCTGCAGCCCTAGCTGGTTCCAGTTCCTCCAGCCATGGTGCCCACAGAGGTAGCCAGGCCCAAGAGGCTCAGTCACAGTGGGGTGGATCTGAGGGGGTGGGGTTCAGGGTGAGAAAACAGAGGCTCCTCACTATGGCCCATCCTAAGCTGTAGGGTTTGGCATATTTCACGGGTGGGGATGTAGGACAGGGCCAGTGGGGCCCAACGGGAGAGGAGATGTCAACGTCTGATTTTGGGGTGCTCTTAGTCCACGAGTGGAGCTATGATGATATTCCAAATGCTGGTATTTACACGCTGGATGATGGAAGGATCTGGACCATTGCGCAAGCAGAGTAAGCTGCCTGTCTCCTCGGACTGGGCTTTTCTGCAGATTTTTTCTTGGCTGGTGGCCGATGCTTGCTTTTTCTACCCATCCAGTCTCGGAGAGATGAGGAGGGTACAGAAGTGACTCAGAAGGAAGGCTATGGCAGCTCCGAGGGTCAGTTCACAGCGGCATGGAATTTGGGTGTTTCTGCGCCCCACCTTCGGACCACTCAACCTCGCTATCTCACCACTTCCCAACCTCCCCCAACACATTTTCCTTCACTCCTTTGCTCTTTTCTTCCGCATCCATGATACCAAGTGAGCCCTTGTGAAACACCTCACCTGCAGAATCCCACGGGCAACAGCTTAGCAGCAGGTCTCATCTGACCGACACCTTGTTTTTGCTGCTGCCCCAGGAAGAGAAGTCCTTAGGGCCTGGAGCCTTGGTCAAAGCTATAACTGCCTCTTCCCAGATCTGGGTCCAGGCTCCGGTCCTCGAGAAATATCTGCTCAGCCACCTTTTGCTTGGCCTGTCGGAGACCCTTGTAGGAGGCCACGGCCCCTCCCCTGGGCTACCCGAAGCCGCACCTTAAAAGATGGCACCTGTTGGCTATGGAGCTTGTGGTAAACAGGTCCATATTTGGTGGTGGTATGTTCCCGCTCTTCTGGTTGGGCGATTGGAGTGGATAAGAGAGTATAAAAGGGCTTGTATCCCGGGGCTCGGGGGGAGATGAAGAGGGAGATGATGAAGATTGTTCAAGGTTCCTGAATAAACTGCTGTTAGAGGAACTGGGTGTTGCATCTTCCTTGCTGGTCGAGAGAGCAGACCCCTGAGTTGATCCCAGCGAAACAAAAGAACACTTTACTAAATACAAATATGCTCACAGGACTTTTCAAAGGTTAGCTTTGTAGGCTGGCATGCAAAGTAATAGAGTTCAGGACTTTGTCATGCGTAGGTATCATTATAATTTGTTGTCAGTGCCCCTCCCCCCATGGGTCTGCCTGTGCCCTACCCTTCTCCAGCTCCATCTTTTTCTCCCGCCCCCCCCCAGACTCCCCTTTCTGTTTTCTTATCAGATATAACCCACTGCCCTTTCTTTCTTTCTTTTTTTCCACGTGGGAGAGGTTTATTATGTTGGAATGGGGGGTGGCAGTGAAGGGGGTAGAAGGGTAGAGAAGAGGAGAGAGAGCGAGGGGGGTAGAGAAGGCGAAGAGAAGAGGGCGAAGAGCCCCACTGCCCTTTCTATATCCTGACATCCATAAGATATTTGTTTCTCTCATGCTTTTTCCAGTTCTGTGATCTACCTGTAGCTAGCTCATGTATAAATGCACATGTATGTAATTTTAAATCCAGGTTTCACATGCACAAGACAACCTGTATCTTTCTGAGTCAGCCTTCTTTAAAAATAAAAACCTCCAGTGGCATCCAGTTCCTGCCAATGTCATGCTTTTATCTTTCTTTACATCATTTATTTATTTATTTATTTGCTTATTTACTTCTGAGACAAGCTCTTTACTGTGTATTCCTGGCTGGTCTGAAACTCACTATGTAGACCATGTTCATCTCAAACTCCCAGAGATCCACCTGCCTGATGGGATCAAAGGAGTACATCATTAAGCCTGACACCACTACTTCTTCTTCTTCTTCTTCTTCTTCTTCTTCTTCTTCTTCTTCTTCTTCTTCTTCTTCTTCTTCTTCTTCTTCTTCTTCTTCTTCTTCTTCTTC
>NC_034598.1:39905532-39937978 GCF_900095145.1 Mus pahari
TCTTCTTCTTCTTCTTCTTCTTCTTCTTCTTCTTCTTCTTCTTCTTCTTCTTCTTCTTCTTCTTCTTCTTCTTCTTCTTCTTCTTCTTCTTCTTCTATAGGTTCTGTGTTTTATTTAAAGTATTTTTTGGCAGTACAGAGGATTGAACCTAACTAGGACCTCATCTATGTGAGGTAGCAGCCAAGCCACTGAGCTACATCCTCAGCTTCTTCCTTTTTTTTTTCCTTTTTCTTTATTAGGGTTTTATGTAGCCCGGATTGGTCTTGAATTTAGCTATGGATAACCTTGAACTCCTGATCCTTCTGTCTCCACCTCCACCTCCTGAGTGATGAGATTATGGGTGTGTGCTACCCTGACCAGTTTGTGTTTTCACTTTCCTTAAAATTATATTGTGTACACTTGCTACATTCCTTATTCAGTCATCTGTCCCGGGACTACCTGGCTAAGGATGGTACCACCTACAATGGTCTGGGCCCTCTCACATCAATCATTAATCAAGAAAACGCCCCTCCCTCTACTTCTTAACTTCAGCCTTTTTCTAGACAGTGCTCAGAGGTGAAGGACAGCAAAAGGCAGGACTGACCAGGACAATTGAAGTTCGAGAATCCGTTTTGTCAAGTATTGTCTGTGAAGAACACTGGCATGTTCCATCTTTTCTGATGACCGGGGTCTATTGGGACTATAAAAGGAAGATTTAATATCGAAGAAGTTAGCTGAGGGATGAGTTATTTTAGAAACAAAAGCAGGTCCATTGTCAGGTTGTAGAGATGATGGCAGAGTAAAAAAAATAAATTTAAAAAAAAGGAGGAATGGTTTGAGTTAGAAGACCATGGGTGAGCTCTTGTCTCTCCTCAGACCCGGTTGAGTAACCTTCGGTCTAAGCCAAGGAAGTGTCTGAGAAGCCGGGAGAATAGGATGGGTCTTGAGAAAGGTAAGAAGAAGTTGATGTCTCCTATGCAGTTGTTCTTGGAAGGTGGAAAGGATGTCTCACTCTTGAGCAAAGAGGAAATAAGGCGGGGTCGTTTTTTTTATATCTAGAGTCATTGAGATGGCTTTCCCCCCTTTTCTATTTGGAGAACCTCACCATTGCAGGAGGTGTGTGTATATGTGTGTGTGTGTGTGGGGGGGTGTTCCCTGCAAATGCCATGAACCTCAGAGTAATGTTCCTCGTGAAGCAAGAATGAAATCCAGTACAACACAATTTAGTAGCAGGTATTGGTTCAAAGTTCTAGAGTCTGACACCAGGCATTTATCTGAGACCTATTTAAGTACAGTTCAATTTTGGAAAAAGGTGTCCTGGAAACAATGATCTCAATCCCTTTTGCACAATAAAGGCATGACTACATCAAAACTCTTTTGCAAAATATATGTGACCTCTTTCATAAAGATGTGTTCTATAGCTTAAGAGACTAGGATCTGAGCCGGGCGTGGTGGCGCAAGCCTTTAATCCCAGCACTCAGGAGGCAGAGGCAGGCGGATTTCTGAGTTCAAGGCCAGCCTGGTCTACAAAGTGAGTTCCAGGACAGCCAGGGCTACACAGAGAAACCCTGTCTCCAAAAACCAAAAAAAAAAAAAAAAAAAAAAAAAAAAAAAAAAAAAAAAAAAGATAAATGTCTAGAGCCGGGCGTGGTGGCACACGCCTTTAATCCCAGCACTCGGGAGGCAGAGGCAGGNGGATTTCTGAGTTCNAGGCCAGCCTGGTCTACAAAGTGAGTTCCAGGACAGCCAGGGCTACACAGAGAAACCCTGTCTCCAAAAACCAAAAAAAAAAAAAAAAAAAAAAAAAGATAAATGTCTAGAGAGAGGAAGAGTCTGGGATAAACATAATAATTTGGGGGATTTGGGTGTGGCCTGGCCCTACAGATAGCGAAGGTCACAGGGTTTTTAACAGCACCCACTCCTAGCCTTCTGGGTAGAAAACAAGTATATACATCTCTTCCGTCGAAGGGACAAGCCTTCATGTTCATCTTCCCTCATGCTTAACTGGGAGCACAAGGACTTCATGGCCTCTATACATCATGGGGTTAGAAAGGTTGGAATGAGACAGAGTTGGAAGAACATGAGAGTCAACAGATGAACCAAGTGGAAAGAGCAGAACTGAGAGGACTGGAATCATGTGACAGAGAGGTCAGGGTCTGTCTCACAAGGGTGCTACCTGGAATGATGCCTTGGGCTAGCTGAGCAAAAGCACCTTGGTGGATGTTACAGTAGATGGCAATGGATGGCCTGAAAGAATTAGTGTACCAATTACAGGTGTCCCCTGCAAAGTGAGAGAGCTTCTCTCTTGCTAAAATAGGGCTGAATGTAATATGTGGATTTGGAGTAAGTATACACAGTAACCTTTTGGTTCTGTGCTAGTGTGCCAGGTAAGAGCAAGAAGTTCTGCCTGTTCTGAGCTGATCTATAATGGAAGAGACTGGGCTTCTAGGGGTGTGTGTCCTGGGACAAATGGAGTGTCAGACAGGGACCGGTGACTAAAAGAAGATAGCAAAGAATGAAGAAGATCAAATATGAGTGGGGGTCTTCTGGAAGACTCTGTAGGAGGAAGTGGCTGCATTAGGAGTTCTACACTATTGAGAGGCCATCAGGAACTGGAGAGATGTCTCAGTGGTTAAAAGAAATTGTTGCTCTTGCAGAGAACCTGAGTTCGGTTCTAGGCATTCACATGTTTTTACCACCTCAGTAAGTTCAGTCCCAAGGGATCTGATGCCTTCTTCTGACCTCTGTGGGCACCCACATGATCATGGGGCACACCTGGCATATGTGTGATGCACATACACACATGCAGGCCAAATAATCATAAATGTAAAATGAAATAACTAAATTAAAAAAAAAATAAAATAAAAGGTTATCAGGACATTTTGTATAAACTGTTTTTATGTCTATCACCTGCAAGAGAAAGGGAGGGGAAGATGGAGAGAGGGGAGATGCTGGTTAACTTTTGAGTTCAAAGACACAGTGGAAGGCAGAGACAGTAAGGGGTTGGTAGTGTTAGGTTTTCTCTCATTAAGAGAGAGGCAATAGGCAAGAAGGCCAACCCAATAGGTCTAAGCTTTTAGATACATAGACTACTGCTTTGGTTGAATCTCCATAAAACAGACTAAGGTCTAAGGCTCGGTTTTGAGAGCTATGTACAAACAAGGTGAATGCTCTAGTCGGGGGGGAGGGAGGTTGGGAACCCTAAAGCAAGAATGTTCAGAAAAGCCTCTTGGAGATCGGAACGTGAGGGCAGGATGGGTTGGGAGGGCTCCAGACATTCTCTAAGAGGACAATGAGTAGCTTAATAAAGAGGTTTAGCTGAGACCCCAAAGTTGGGGGTGTGAATATAAACGCTACCTACCAGGCCCGGAGAAATGAGAGAAAGTCCCATTTAGCTTGGAGGGGTTTGTCCTGGATTAGAGCTTTGTCACTTTGAGTTATGGTCAAGAAACACCAGGTCAGGATGAGGCCAAGGTAGCTTTCTTATAAGGATACCATCTAGGGCATAAAACAGGATATCAATATTCTTGGGCAGGCAGAAAAATAAGGAAGCTGGAGATGTGCTCTAGAGATTGACCTTAAGCAGGGCTTCAGCAACATTAAGGCTTAGCTGGTTGTGACTAAGGACCCAGCTAAACAGATGAGAGCTATTGCAAACTCCTTTGGGAGTGACTATCCAAGTAAGCCAGGTGAGCATTTGGGTGTCAAGGACTGCTCAGATAAATGAGAAAGGATCTTGACCAGATGAATGGAGAGGAATAATCATGTAATTCCAAGGTCCAGGTTGAGGCATGGAGGTGGGAGGAAGATATGGGATACAGAGGAATAAAGGTTGGAGACCACCAAGTGGATAGGAATTGCAGGTTTGTTAATTGGGTGTAAACCTTGAAGTATTGTGTGGGAAGAGTTGAGTAGCTATAACATTCAGGCTTTGAAGAGTCTGATAATTATAGGTTTAAGACTCTCTGATCCCTTGGAAGTGAGTGGGTATTGTTGAGCTTGATCCATAAAGGTGGAGAGAGCCCATGGTTTGATTTGTATGGTGGGTAGCGATGGCGTAATGACTGTGTGATAGGAGAAGCAGAGTGTAGGAAGTAAGCGAGTCTGCACGCCAGAGTAGTTAAAAAGACAGTTGCACCACAGGGCCTTTGTGACAGAAAGATTATAGAGAGGGATATGCAACTTTTCCTGAATGTCATGTTCCAAGACAGGGGTCAAGATGGCTAGCAATGACCAGGAAGGAATGGGCAAGGGGACATAGACTGCACAGTCATGGACTTGTCTGTCCAGGCCCGGATGGAATGCCTTCCATCTCAAGGAATCACGGAGAAAAAGGGAGTAATTATTAGCAGCTAGTGGCAGTGTTATCCTGGGTTTGATAAAAGTCACGGGGGTAGATTGGGGGATGGGGGAGCAGCGGCCTGTCAGGTGGTGGCAGTTGTCAATCCCAGCAATCCATGTACCCCGAGGAGTCTGGTGTTTGGGGCCTAGCAAGGACAGAAGAGTGGGGACTGGCATCTTTCTTAGCACAGCCTGACTACCAGTGTCCTTTTCGCCCACACAGAGAGCAGGGGCAGGACAGTGACCATAGATAGGGGGACATGTTCTTGCCCAGTGGCCCATTTGGCTACCTTTAAGTAGGCCCTAGGTGGTCTAGCCTTGAGATGGGAGGGTCTTACTCCCATGTTTGAGTTATTCTGCCATGAACCCTGGAGTAAGGCTGCTATCAGCGTTTAATATTTCATCTGATCTTGTTTACGATTTTTCTTCCTTTTTTCTTTTTGATTTATTTATTTTACATATTTACAAGTACACTGTTGCTCTCTTCAGACACACCAGAAGAGGGCATCAGATCCTATTACAGATGGTTGCAAGCTACCATGTGGTTGCTGGGAATTGAACTCAGGACCTCTGGAAGAGCAGCCATTGTTCTTAACTGCTGAGGCATCTCTCTACCCCCTTGTTTAAGGTTTTAACACTTAAGATCCTCCTGTTAGCATGTTAGCATTTCTTCTAGGCTCCACCCAACACTTACCCAGCAACCGCCAGGTAGGAGCCTAGTTTGCTATAAAATGACTGGCCTCTTGAGCCCTCTTTTCTCTCTTTCTGACCACTCCTCCTTCTGTGTTCGCTCTCTTTCTCTGCCTCTATTCCCTTCTCAACCCTCCTTCTCATGTCCCAAATAAACTTCATTTTATAGTAGACCCATCCTATGATGGGTCACTGGGGAGATGCCTCAGCATGGACCTGCTAAGGAACTCCCTCCCCTCCCTCATCACCATACTTTGTTTACAAAACCTATCACCTCCTGTCTGCTATTGAAGACCTTAAAGGCCATGTCTATAAGGTCTCTTTGAAGGGCTATTCTCCAGTCTTTTTTCACTTTTTTTTTTTTTTTTTTTTGACAGGGTTTCTCTGTGTAACAGCCCTGGCTGTCCTTAAACTCATAGAGATCTGCCTTCCTCTGCTTCCTGAGTGCTGGGCCTAAAAGCATGAGCACCATGCCCAGTCATGTCTTTGAATGTTGCCTAATATTAGTTTGCCAACTGAAAGCTAGGAGGGAGAAGTTGCTCTAATTTCCCTAATGTCGCTCAAGGTCAGGTTGGTGTATTCAGTTTCTGATAAGTGTTAGGTCCAAAGCGGCCTCCCCACAAGACTTCTGTTTATTAGGAGACTCCCATAAATTACCAGGAACCTCCCTTTGTCCAACCCAAAGGTCGACTACTTCAGGCAAGGACACTTGTTCCTGTTTGATCTGAACAGCCTGTATTATTAGCTCAAAGACCACACCCTGCTGACTCTCCTACAATAAAATCTGCTTGTTTTCCCAACATTTTCTGCCCCCCCCCACCCCCAGCCCACCCTTGGAGATAGCCTTGACAGTTTGATTCCCCAACAAACTGTTCTTCTTTTCTTTGTTTCTTTCTTTCTTTTTTTTAAAGATTTATTTATTTACTTTATGTATGCGAGTACACTGTCACTCTCTTCAGACACATTCAGACACACCAGAAGAGGGCATCAGATCCTATTACAGATGGCTGTGAGCCACCATGTGGTTGCTGGGAATTGAACTCAGGTCCTCTGGAAGAGTAGTCAGTGCTCTTAGCTACTGAGCCATCTCTCCAGCTCCCAAACCATTCTTTCTACCGGTGGAGAGGTCTAGTATGTGGTTTCACCACAACCAAGTATACAATAAGTGCGACTCCCTGGATAATTGCTTTGATTTGGTCAAGATTAGCCATCTTAAAGGCTGCCACCTGTCTGCCTGCTTGCCTGCCTGCCTGCCTACATGCCACCTTCCTGCCACGAGGCAAATAATCACAAGGCCTTATTTGTGGAGATCATCTGAATTGGATTGTATTTCAATGAAGATGGGCCTATGGAACTGACAGAGCACCCACTGTATTATGATATCTATCCTGGACACGAATCACATTGGCATGTGCCTGAGTTGCCCTCCAGATACACTCCCTGACCTTGGGAGACATGGTGGAGGTCAGGGTGACACATGTCAGGTATTAAATATTGAAAATTGTCCTGATAGAGAAACTCGTGTCAGACAAGAAGCCCAAACATTTTTCTACTCAAGAGAGACCAGTGAGGAGGGAAGGGGACATGGGCACACATGGGGGCCTTGGGTCCAGCAACCTTGTGGAGTGGAAGAGAATTCAAGTGAGAGTGGTTATGAGGGGATGAAGGGAGGGGCAAGGAAAGGTTTGATAGAGGGATAGAAGGTGGGTTAAAGGCTGAGGCCAGACCTGGTGAGGATGGCCTGGCTGGATAAAGAGAGGACTGGAGATATAGCTAGATGGGTAAGAATTTTGTTAAAAGATACAGTAAAATTGGTATTTGCCATGCAAAGATTTAAAAGTCTAATAGGCTGAACTACAAAACTAATGTAGAAGGATTTAGCAATCTGCTATGAGAAAGTTGATTTAAAAAGTTAACTCTGGGCCTAGAGAGATGGCTCAGCAGTTAAGAGCGCTCTGCTTTCCCATTCCAGAGGTCCTGAGTTCAATTCCCAGCAACCTGTATACACATGGCGGTTCATCACCATCTGTAATGGGATCTGACATCCTCTTCTGGTGTGTCTGAAGACAGCAACAGTGTACTCATATAAATAAATATGCATATACAAAATCTTTAAAAATTATTATTTGTTTACCTATTTGCTTATTTATTTGAGACAGGGTCTTACCATGTGCCAATGGCTGGCCTGGTACTCACATAGATCATCCACCTTCGCCTTGTGAGTGCTGCGATTAAAAGCATGCACCACTACGCCCAGTGAATCAGAGATACACTCTTAAAAAGAAAACATCAAATAATGTTCCGGCTAGGTCTTGTCAGTTTGATCTAAGTTACTATTATCTGGGAAGAGGAACTTCAGTTGAGAAAATGTCTTTGTTGGATTGCCTATAGGCAAATCTATAGGGCATTTTCTTGATTAATGATTGATGTGGGAGAGACCAGGCTCACTGGGACGCGGTGTGACCCCCTAGGGAGGTGCTCCTGGATGATATAAGAAAGTAGACTGAGCAAGGCATGAGGAGCAAGCCAACAATCTGTGTTTCTCCAAAACTTCTCTGCTTCAGTTCCTGCCTTCAGGTTCCTCTGAGTTCCTGCCCTGACTTCTCTCAGTGATGGAGTGTGTGACCTGGGAGTTGTAAGCCAAATAAACCCTTTCCTCCTCAGGTTGCTTTTGGTCATGGTGCTTTATCACAGCAATAGAGCCATTCACAAATGTAAAAAGTAAAATAAAAACTACTCGGGAATTACGTAAACATAGAGAACTCTTTAACTTTATACTGCTAGTAATCTCGTTCCCTTTAATGGGTGGAGTAGGAACCGGTGTTGCTCATGTGCTGGGAACATAAGGGGGGGCCTGGCATGTGCATTTTTCTCAACTGTAGAGTTCAGCACACTGTAAACATAATTTCAACCAGAGCGGACCTATTTGCCTACAAGGGAAAACGTGAGACCAGGAACCCTGCTTCCTAAGGAACATCTTCCAGCACAAAAGACTAATTGCACCGCCGACTAGCACAGCGCGTGCGCGGTCCAGATCCCAGCTCGAAGAGGAGGCGTGACAGCTGGCGCCTGCGCAGTAGCAGCCCAGGGAGGCGCCGATTACAGCGCATGCGCGTGGGTAGAAGGGGGGGGCGGTGCCGGTGGAGAAGGGGCGGGCGGAGGGCGGGAGCCGCAAGGGAGACAGGGCGGGCCGAGGGAGCGGCGCCGTGGGGTTGGCTGTTGCCCTGAGGCCGGACTCAACGGACCGGGCCGCGCCACCGGGCGAGCTCGCCGCCCGGCCCCAGCCCGGAGCCAGCGAGTGAGCGAGGCGGTGCCGCGCGGTAAGAGCCGGGGCAGGGTCTTCTCCGCTTGTGCCGCGGGCATGTTCGTCTCCTCAGCGCCGCCCGCGCGGCCAGGCCCGGGCGGCCCCGCAGACCCTGGCGGCCCCGCGCCTGCGCTGTCCCCCCTCGTCACCCCCCCAGCCCCAGCCATCCCGCGCCTGCGCCGTCTCCTGCCCGGGCGGACCTCACAGCTTGCCCCGCAGACCAGGCTGGCGTGCTACCCAGCTGCCTGGGGGTCTCATCCCTGCAGAGAGGCTGGGTGCGACCTTGGTGCTTGCGTTCCCTGTGGTGTGGGGAGAGACCGGGCATTCACCCTAGTTCCTTGCCCTGGGCTGGGACAGGTTGCCTCCCCATCTGGTTGATTGAGGGTGGGGAGCAGGACCCGAAGGCTGCGTCCTGCTGTGTTAGGACCTGGCCCTTGGAAGCTGGCAGTGTTCTTTATTCTTGAGACTTTGCTAATTATGTCAGTTTGGATGTGGATAATTCAATGTGTTGTTGAAGAAATGCTGCATTTTCAGTAGAGGCTAGTGTGTGTGTGTGTGTGTGTGTGTGTGTGTGTGTGTGTGTGTGTGATGGTGGAGATATCCCAGAGAACACTAGAAAAGAAATCAGTTTCTGGGTGGGCTTAGCCGCCTAAAACCAAATGGAAATTTCCGTGATCATTCAAATGCAGGTATCCTTGATTTTTGTTTTTGTTTTTGTTTTTGTTTTTGTTTTTTCATTCTCTTGAAGATCAGTCCTAAAGTGCGGCGGGGTGAGGGGGCACCCGATTAAAGGGAAATTTGACTGTCATGACGGAGAATCGTAAATTTTGGCCCACACCTGTAAACCCGGTACTCGGGAGGCCAAGGCTGGATGAGCTCCAACTGGGCTGTAGAGTAAGCCCTTGTCTCAAAATACAAACAAAAACAAAACAAAACAAAACAAAAAAACAAATCGCGGAGCCCAGGAAGGCTTCTTGTTATTCAGAGGCTAAGTCTTGAGGTGAAATCAGCTGTGGACTACAGGCAACAACAGATCTATCTGAAGGTTTGGAATGAGGTACCAGCGTTGTTGCATAGGCATTAAAGGCACTGTTCGGTTGATCCTCTTTCAATACGTCAGGAATGGAAAAAGTTTGAATAGCAATAGGCCTGTGCAGAATTCGGTACAGACTCTTTTTTTTTTTTTTTTTTTTTCCTTGTCCTTTTCTTGTACTGGGATAATATAAGCAATTGACGATTGAAGTGTACTTGAGGATTGAGTCGTATATGAATAACTTCACTCTCCCATCTTTGGTATTGAGGGCATGGAATATGGCTAGATAAATGTTTTGTAGCTAAGCTATATCTACTCCCCAGCTTCACTAGCCTCTTAACTTTTCATTTGGAGATGGATGTTAGACTAAATATTCCAGGCTAGGTATATTTCTCACTTTGTTGCCACACAGACCTAGAACTTCAGTTTTGCTTTATTTAGCCTCTGGAGAAGCTAGAGTTAATTACAGGCCTTCACCACCCCATTGGCCTAACCTCACCATTTCTATAAGGGATGTGAGTGTCAACAGATTTTAGTTATCTCCAGAGAGCCTCTAATGTCCTGTGTAACTGTGATAATTGTAATTTTTTCTTAATTAAAAAAATTGAAAGTAATATGTTAATGTCTCAAAATATCCAACCAATATAGAAGGGAATATGGAGAAAAAAGTATGTTGGTCTCGTTACATTTTCTCTCCTATTGAGAAAGAGTTGATGCCCCCTTCCCTTTCCCCCTTTTAAAAATGTCTCATTTTCCCTTTGGATCTAGTGTACACCAAATGGTGTTCTAACCTTTTGAAATTTTAGATAGCTTGAGAATGTGTTGTATGTTTGTCTGTGTATATCCCAGGTATGTAGGAATTTCCTTGACATTTTCAGCAAGAAAGTGATTTTTTTTTTGTACCATAGGAAAGCAGTATGAAGGTGTCTTTGTATCACTCAAAGTATCAGTGTCAGATGCAGACAGGAGAGTAATTATAGCTCAAGTGAAATTTGCTCAGGGTGTGTACCTACATCTTCTTTTCTTGACATGTGACTTGTGAAGTAGAAGTTGGCTTTCTGACTGACTTGACATAGCTCATTGATCAGATGACTCAGGTATCGAAAAGGGTCAAAATTCCTATGAGGGTTGAGTTTTCTTATATACAGGATTTGCTGAATAACCGTGTCTATTTAAATCACATGTGTAGCTTGCACAAAGTGTTAGTGTAGACATCTCACCTTGATAGAGGAATGATGACAGCGTCAAGGGGTTGAGAGAGTTTTCTTTTCTTTTTGTCCATATGGCTTTGGGCAAGTAAGCTTTTCTGGATCTTTGTTTCTCCATTCTGTGCATGCACACAGAGGAGCTTCAGGAGCAATTTTAATATTAAAGAATCCTTATCTACAGTTTTTAACCAATGATGATATTGTAGTTTCCTTCTCAAAAATTTGGGTGATGAGGCAGGCTGTGCAGTATGTCTGAGATGATTGAATCTGAGCTACCCTAGGGTGAAAGAATTTGAGTAAGTGTTTATGTCATAAAAACCAGGACAATGTTGGGAGTTTTGATGATACTGAAGGTATATTTAAAGGTCTGTCATTTCTAAACAAAACAAAACAAAACCAGCCAGTTTCTTGGTGCTAGGGACTGAAGAGTTGGCTCAGCAGCTAAGTGCATTTGTTGCTCTTATGAAGGACCTGGGTTTGGTCCCCAGCACCCACATACATAGTGCCTCACAACCGTCTGTAACTGCAGATACAGGGGACCCAGCACCTTCTATAGGGCAGCAAGCATGCATGTAGTGCACATATATACATTCATGCAAAACACTCATACACATAAATAAGTTTCACATTTCAGCATCTAGTTAGACAGGGTTTTTATGTTTGTAGTTTCAGTTGTATTGGAGGTTGAGAATGATTGCTTACGTCTAGTAGTTTGAGGCCAGTCTTAGCAATATAGGTAGGTAGGCTCTATTAAAAGATTAAGCATCATTTATGATGGTGATACCAAATGATGATTTATGGTCATTGCAAATGGTAAATACAAGAGAGCATATTTACTGTGAGTTTAGAAGTAAACAGCCTAAAGTCTTGTTTTGTTGTTACTGTTAGTGAGGTTAAGAAAAAATTTCTTTGCTTTTAAAAGGATTAAAATACAGCTGCCTAGCTTGGTGACAGATGGGGTTACAGGACAGCCAAGACTACATAGAGAGACCCTGTCTCAAAAGCCAAAAAAAAAAAATTTTTTTTAAATACATTTTGTCTGGGTTTTTATTTGTTTGGTTTTGGTTTTGTTTGTGTTTGTTTTGTTATTGTTGTTTTCTTGTGTTTGAGATGGGATCTTTTGTTGTTCAAGCTGTCCTTGAACCTACTGTGATGAGCTCAAGCTTTTGATCTTCTGCCTCCACCTTTCAAATGCTGGAAGTATAGGTGGCACCGTGTCCAGGTTGATGCAGTACTGGGGATTGATACTAAGCATTTCCTGATTTGATTATGTTTGAAATGTAGTTCTTGGGCTGAGGGCTCAGCAGGTGAGTGAAGAAAGGAAGAGCTTGATGCACAGATATGAGGACTGGAGTTTGGATCTTCAGAACTCTCACAAAGCCGACATGGTACATATGCCTGTAATTGCTCTGCTGTAATGGGGAGGTCGAAGAAGAAGCTTGCTGGCCAGCTAGCTTGTACTATGCAGCAGCAAACAGGAGACCCTGTCTCAAGATGGAAGGACTGGCACCCAAGTAATCTTCAGGCCTTCACATGTGCTCAAGAATGCACACATACATACTATACATGTTCACAAAGATCAATATGTGTATTTCTTACATGATATAAAATACCAGGAGTCTTTTATGTGTGTGCCTGCCTGTTTATATGTGTCAAGTGCATACAGCACCCACTAGTAGAGATTGACAGGTCTCTGTAATTGTGTGCATATGACAACAAAATAATACTAAAGGAAATTCCTGTTGTTGGATTTGTTAGTGCTGAATAGACTAGCTGCAAAGTAAAAAAGAGAAAACTCCCATCAACTCAGAAGGTTTGCTTTTTGCTTTTTGTTCTTGTTTTTTTTTTTTTTTTTTTTTTTCAGTTGATTTGAAACTACATGGTGATCAAGTTGGTCTTAGGATGTAGCTTAATGTTCAGCATCCCTAGTAATCTGGGAAGCGCAAATTAAAAGTTCATTGAGATACTATCTCATCCTTGTCACTGGCTATTGAATCTGATAACAAATTTTGGCATGGATATGGGGAAGAGGCAACTCATTGCTGGTGGGAATGCAGATCAATGTCGCCATTGTGATAGTTAGTTTGGGGATTCTTCTATACTACTCCTGGGGATTTACCTAAGATAGTCTATCAGGGATATTTGCACAGCCATGTTGATTGCTGCTCTATTCACAATAGCAAGAAAATAGAAACAGCCTAAATATTTACTGATGATTGGATAATGAAAATACAATACATACATACAATGGAATATTAATCAGCTGTAAATAAAAATGAAATCATGACATTTGCAGGATGGTGAATGAACCAAGAAAGCATAATAAATGAGATGACTATGTAAAAACAACCAAACCACATGTTCCTCCTTCTGTGCAGATCCTAGCTGATAGTATGTTCATGTGTGTGCATAAAAGGTCCAAGTGTGGATGAAGTCCAAAAGTTAGATGGGAGACTGTTAGGTGATGAAGATGATGGGCAAAGGAGGCGAGGTTAGCAAACTCTTCTCTAGTCTCAACTCTGTCATAGGTGTGTGTGTGTGTGTCTGTGTGTGATTCAGCTTTCTGTGTATTGAAATGGCAATAATCTATCATTCCAAAAGAAGCTAATGCATCTTATTCTTTTGAGGCATCAATTGTGATTTCTTTTTCTTTTTTTGTTTTTTTCGAGACAGGGTTTCTCTGTGTGTAGTCCTGGCTGTCCTGGAACTCACTCTGTAGACCAGGATGGCCTCGACCTCAGAAATCTGCCTCCCTCTGCCTCCCGAGTGCTGAGATTAAATGCGTGCGCCACCACGCCCAGCATGTGATTTCTTTTTAATTCCATTGATTAGCACAATAGGATATGATTAGTTCCTGAATTTATTGGTCTCATTGACCCACTTAGAAAAAAAAGATTAATTTTTTTTTTGTTGTTCTGGAGGGAGGGGACATTTTTCTGTTTTTTTCTTCTTCTGTTTAAAACTATTAAGTCATGTCATTAGATTTTTATTTAATATGTAAATTGTAGTGCTATTTATAAAGTATGGTTCTGTGAAAACTTTAAGTTTGGGGATGTAGTTTAGTGGTAGAATGCTTCCCTAGCATGTACAAGGTCTTGGGTTTAACCCCCAGCAACATAAACATACGTAAATAAGGCTTTAAGTATTGAAGGGTGGGGGTGCTGAGAAGGGAGACAGCTTTGATGTATAGCAAATATAGATGACTTTAATGGTCATGAAGCTTTTACAATTCATGGGAGTTTACTCTGCCATGAAATCCTCCAGAAATAGTTATAAGAGCATACTGTTTAAACTGTAGGGGAAAAGTGAAAAAAAAAATGGTGGATGGTCAAAATGTATCAAAAGGTCTATTTTGAAAGCCTTAAAATTGATGTAACCCCTACCTTGGCATTGTGTGTGTGCAGCTGTAATACCAGCACTTAGGAAGTAGGAGATTGAAGCCGGTCCTCAGCAGCAAAGTGAGCTCACAGCCAGCCTGGGCTACATGGCACTTTGTCCTAAGTAACCCAGTGAAGAGGTAAAGTTTGGGGCTGGCAAGATGGCTTAGTGGTTAAGAGCACTTGTTCTTTTAGAGGATAGAGGTTGCACATGAGGTTCAACATTTAGGGAGGGAGTAGAAAGGAAATTTGAGCTTTTGCTGTGACATTCCTCTGTTGAGGGGAGGGCATAAGACAGAGTGGGCATCAACAAGCATCCTACACAAAGGATCAGGTAGTGAATGTTTAGTCATTATAAGCTATACAGTCTGCTTTGCAGCTAATCAGCGCTCACCGTAGTTCAAAATAGCCTTTAACAGTATGTGACTGACTGTAACTGGGTTTCAGTAAAAGTTGGATCTTACAGGTTTTCATTCCATGAAATAGTCTAGATTTTCTTTCCGTCTTAGGGTTTCATTGCTGTGAAGGGACAACATGACTAAGATAACTCCTATACAGGAAAGCATTTAGTTGGGACTGTCTTACAGTTTCAGAGCTTCAGTCCAGGCAGATATGGTACTAGAAGAGAGAGCTCAGAGCTCTGTATCTTAATCTGTAGGAGACTGTCTTCTGCAGGCAGCCAGGAGGACGGTCTAAATCATACTGGCCAGACTTGATCATATATATGAAACCTTAAAGCCATGCCTCCACAGTGACATACTTCTCTAACAAGACCACACCTTCTAATAGTGCCACTTCCCATGGGCCAGGCATGTTCAAACCACCACATTTTCGAGTCCTTCAATAACATAATTTGAGTTTGTGATGGTTTGGATTTGTCCTACTCTTAGACATACTTAAGAATTTTAAGTTGCTGGCTGTTCATTACTATGTATGGAATTATGATTGATTCTTGCATACCAGTTTTGTACTGTGAGATCTTGCTGTACGTAGATTACCCAGTAGTGTTTACAGGTCTACTGAATATTGCATTCAGTGGTGTCTGTAAACATTGCCAGTTTGACTTCTTCCTTCTTGTGGAATACTGTTTAGTTCTGTTCCTGCCCCCCCACCCCACCCCTGGCTGTTGCCTTTGGCACACAGTGAGATAGAAGTGGGAAGAATGGGCTTACTTCCTTTTCTTTCCTCACAGGGAGGGGCCCAGGGCTTCTGGAACTAGAGTTTCAGACAGTTGTGCTTGTTGGGAATTGGACCGGGGTCTTCTGGAAGAGCAACCAGTACTCTTAACTGCTGAATCACTTTTCCAGCCCTTCAAATGTTTTATATGAGGGTAAATACAGTTTTATGGCATTCAGCATGACATTAACTATAGGCATTTCCTCGAATCAATGTCAAATTAAGGAGATTCTGTTACAGTTTTTTTTTTAGTTTTTTTTTTTAAATTAAATTAAGAATAAAATTTAGACTTTTAGTGCTTCTGTTTATGCTGAACTAATCTTACAGCTTTTCCTACTTTGTAACATTGAATTACATTGAGTTTTGAATGTTAAACTTTGATTTGTGGGTTAAGCAACATTTGTTCTTAAAAATATTTATTGGTGTGTGTGTATATGTGAGGTTTGTGTATGTATGTGCATGAATGTGCATATGTGTGTATGTGCATGTGTGTACATATGTATATGTGTGTGTGTGTGTATTGGGGGGCGGCGGCGCCAGCACACTAGTGCCATAGGATAACTTACAGGAATTGGTTCAGGTCATCAGGCTTGGCATCAAGGTCCTTAACTCTCTAAATCAGCTTACTGGGCTCACTGGCCCTAATATACTCATCGGCTTTTGTGGATTTTTATTTTTTATATTTCAAGACGGGTTTTCTTTGTTGCCCTGGCTGTCCCGGAACCCACTCTGTAGACGAAGCTGGCTTGAACTCAGAGATCTGCCTGCCTCTGCCTCCTCAGTATTGGGATTAATGGTGTATTAATAGGCTACCCTGCCGGGCCCTGATATTCATTCTTGATGTATAATCTTTGTTTTGGCTTGTTGAATTAAATTTGCTGCCCCCCCCCCCCCCCGCTTTTGTATTGCTATGACTCAAATGCAGGGTCTCACATGGTAGGCAAACCTTGGTACAATATCCTCAAGTCATAGTTTTCTGAAATTTTGTTTAGGACTTATAAATAAATTCATTTCCTTAAGAGATACTGATCAGTATGGTTTCTTTTTCTCCATTATTTTTTCCATTTCTTTTGGTAACGCCTTTGCCAACAATCTTATTGTTAAAGTGAACTGGGAAGTACTTTGTAGTTTTCTTGAAGAACATTGTGGTTTGAATGTGTTCCACAGGAAGAATGGCTTGGACTTAGTTCCCAGTCCTACAGTGTTAGGAGGTGAGGTGTAGGTAGTGCTTGAGTCATGAAGAATTCACTCCCCCAAATGGATTAAATGACAGTTATAAAAGGCTTGAGGCTGTGCATTCAGAGCTCCTGCTCTTTCACAGGTCTGCCTTACACCTTCTACTGTGCATGATCAACAAAAGGCCTCTCAACTGTGTGCCAAATAAATTCTGTTGACATGTTATCCAAGGAAGGTTTCCTGTTCGAGCAGCTCAGAACAAACTTGTAGAAAATTGATAACAAGAAGTTGGGTCGTTTCTAGTATAAATACCTGGCAATATATATGCAGTTTGGGAACTGAGTGGAGGCCAGATGGATTTAGAAGAACAATCTAGGGACAAAACAAAACAAAACAAAACAAAACTAAATTTCTGTGAATGGAACATCCCAGGCACCAAGCTGCATTAGGAATTAGTTAAGTGTTGTCATCAGAATAGCTCAGGAAAGGGTCTTTAATGAGGTCTTAGGTGGAGCTAAGAGATAAGATATTGGAAACCTGAGCAAAGGCACTGTAGTTCCCAGCTACAAAGATGGTAGTGACTGCAGAACTTGAGGATGGGCAGATGAGTGGGCAGGGTGCAGGATGACCTTATTGGTGGGTTGTTTACAGTGAAACAGAAGAGAAATGATAAAGATGGATTAACAAGAGGAGAATGAGAAGGTTTGGAAGGCTTTGAGACCAGCCTTTACAAAAGCCTGGAGTGGGATGTTAGTGGTACATGTTTGGAATCCCAGCACTCACATGGTTGATGAACCTGTGAGCCAAAATAAAGCCAGTGGCTCATAGATGTAGGGCTCACAGGTGTGATGGCAGCACTTTGGAGGCTGAGGCAGGACAATTCCTGTGAGTTCAAGGCCATTTCTGGGCCATGTAGTGAGTTCCAGACTAGCTTGGGCTTCAGAGTAGACCCCCATGTCAACAAATTAACCAACAATTCAAACAATGACAACAAACCCCTAACAGGTGAAAGTGTGTTAGAGAAAGAATACTTGGAGTGTAATAAAAAGATTAATACAGTTTGGAGAAAGTAGGTTGTATTTGTGGAAAGCACAGAAGACCTTGAAGTCATCTGAGAAACTTTGAGACAAAGTCTTTGAGGGCTGTGTTTGTCAGGGAGACTCTATGGGACCATATTTGCTGTTGTGTGCTACTCTGGACTCTGTTCCCTGGGTTGCAGTGCGATGTCTTGCTGTGCGGTGCTCCTTTGCCCCAACTATGACACAAGCAGGTCTACGTGCAACTCAGGGTGACACTCTGAAAGGAGGAACACTAAGCCTTGGGCCTGCCTAATGGTGCAATTGCAGACGATGGGCATAGTTAGTGCACAGGCTGAGGGGGCATAGAAGCCTCCATTAGATTTAAAGTATGTATCAGATACCCTCTAGAGTCTAGGCAGGAATTTGTTATGGAGTCTGTCCACCACAAAGAGCCTTCCTAATGACACTGTCAGTGGAACTATGGAGTGAGGATGCTGTGGCGTCTCCAGCACTATTGAACCCATGAGAGAGCAACCACAAGGCTGCCTGGGAGCTCTGTGGCATGGCCATTGCCCAGCAGAGCAGTGCTGCTAGAAGACCCTCTTATGTTCAGAAGGTGGGGTCAGGAGTCAGGAGGATACTGGGGACCTTAAGTACTTTCCCTGCTGACCTTTGACCCTGATGGGAGCAGCTGCTCTACTTGTTAAACCTAGTGTCCTTTTGGGGATGAAAATACTCCTTCTATCATTATCCTACCATTGTATCTCCTCCCTATTTTCTGTTTTGAGAAGAGGTTTCACTTTGTTGGCTGTATAACCCCAGGTGGCTTTAAAGTCATCTCCCTACCTCAGCCTCCTTGGTGTTGGGATTGCAGGTATGTGCTGCAATGCCCAGAGTCAGTGAAATATTTTCTTCTGATTTTAGCTGCCTTTACATTTCATTCTAGAATTGGAAAACAGATTCCATAGAATATAGGAAGTGGTCCCAGGTAGGGAAAATGTAAATCATACATTGGATTTCCTTCAAAAGGAAATTAGGTTATCTACTTGCTTCCCTGAGGCCATCTCTTCAATGAGCTTTTGTGTTCTGTGCTTCACTTTTGAACTTGTTGACTTAAAGTGAATCTTAGGCATTGTGTTTGTTGGCTTTTGCAGTTAGCCTTTCTTTGTTTTGCTTACTTTGAATTTTATTGCTTTTCTTTAATATTGTTAAATTGGCTTATTTATGTTCTCTCTCTCTGTCTCCCTCTCTCTCTGTCCTGTCTTTAAAAAGCAGTAGTTCACAAAAGGACAAGAGATCTGTATCAATCAGAGAGTTGTGTTCAAAGGCCAATGGAGTGAGTCAATGAGGGTGGAGTGGGTGAGTAAATGAGAAGAGAGGGGGACAGACAGACAGATGCCAGGACGTCCAGAGAAAGGTAAGTGCCAGAAATGACCTACAAGTGGAGGTTTTGCTGAAAGACAGTCAGCAGTAGACCCTGTGATAGCCAGGAGCAGGAGGAATAGGCGCTTGAGATGGAGCAACAGTGATTTTAGTTGTCTGGAAGAACTCCCAAAGCTTGTCTGTGTGAGTGAGTGAGTGGGGGGAACTGTCCATGTTTCTAGTACCACAGGGAAATGAAGGGATTAGGGGTGAGCTTAGAACAAAGGAGAGTTGCCTCACTCGTTGGGATGGGCAAAGAGTAAGCTTTATCATGTCACCATGTAGAGCTTGTCTGTCCCTTGTTGGTTCACACACAGTTTAATGTGGTCCTTGTAGATTCTATGTCATTTTGCTTTCTAACATATCCAGCTTGCTGCGTTTCAGATTCTTCTCTATCCTGCTACTGAGATGAGTCATTACAGAGTGAGTTATTGATACCTGGTGACAGGTTGCCACGTAGTGGAGTGACTAAGTGATCTGACTCATTAAGAGAGGCTTTGATTCTGACTGAGTGTATTATTTCAGCAGTGCCTCAGGCTCTTCAGGTCTTAGCTTTGATTTTCTGTTCCTCAAGTTCCTGGTTATGATTTTCATATATTGCCGAGTGGTGTCTTTGGGGCATGTGCCCTGTTTACTTCCTTCATAGGGCCTGTGCATTCTAGGAGAGCTCTGTGGGAGGATCAACAGTTTCAAATCTATCATCTGGAATTCCTCCAAGCACCCTATGCTCAACTCTGTTTCTCTTATGTAAACCAGCCAGTCTGCTGAGTGCAGCCAGTTGACATATTCTCCCAGTGACAATGGTCCTCATCTTTTGCAGCCAATCTTAAAAGGCCACTCTCCTTTCCCACATCCCATTCCATGCCATCCAACCCAGCTATATGAACTACAGTGCAAAGGACTTGGTTTTCCCAATTCACTGTCTTCCCCTCCTCATTAACAGTAACCTCCAGGTGGCAACCACTGTGCCTGGGTTGGTTTACACACAAATGTACACATCTATAAATTGATGTTCTTAATTAAAGGTGACTTGAGTTAACTTTATGAATGCTGTAAGTTTTTAACTCCCTGCCAAAAACCTGAATATAAAGCCATGATTTGAAGGGTCTTGAATAAAGATTTTCTTTTTGTAAGTGTTAAGAAACCTTGGTAGAGGAGGGAGTGGCCTGAGGAGACTCAGAGTTTCTTGCGTTCTGGCAGTTTTAACTTTGGGAGCCAATTTATTTTGGACTAAATCTGCAAAAATAATTTGTGTAGCCAGAAATTCTTTTAGACGATCTCTTTCCAGTCTTGTCACTTGTCTGGAATGCTAAGTATTATCAGCAGTTTAACGGTTTAACGGTTTCCTCAGCAGTGTGCATTAAGACAGAGACTCCAGGTGTGATTTTTAAAAGCAGTAACAGAAGGAGAACGGGTATGTAGTTGTAGGTTTGAAAGTCCAGGATGAGCCAGGTAGTGGTGGCTCATGCCTTTAATCCCAGCACTTAGGAGGCAGAGGCAGGCGGATTTCTGAGGTCGAGGCCAGCCTGGTCTACAGAGTGTCTTCAGGACAGCTAGGGCTACACAGAGAAACCCTGTCTCGAAAAAAAAAAACCATCTCCCCCCCCAAAAAAAAAAACCCCAAAACAACCCAGGATGTTTCTACTTGTTTCTCATATTTCTTTGTATTAAATCTTAGAGAGAAAGCCCGTTGTGAGTGTTCCTTTGTTAAAACAACAAGATAGAGTTGTGTTTAATGACTTTTGAAAACTAACTCATTTCTTCTATGACTTAACGGAAAGAGCTGACTTTGAGTAGATCAGTTGCTGCGTTCTATAGCCTCTGTGTCTTCCTCCTCTGCAGCCCAGAGAGGGTTTCTCTGACTAAATGTGGCTAGTACTTGTACAGTGTGGATCTTGCCCTGTCTGTCTGTCTGTCTGTCTGTCTGCCTGCTGTAATTTTTAAGTGACAATAGCAAAATCTATCTGGCTGTGACTTTTTAAAAAATGCTCTTTAGCTTTTATTTCCCACTTAGCCTTGGTCCAGCTGCAGTCTGATTTAGACTTGTCCTTCCCTGGAACTAGCTTGACCCTGCTCACCGTCAGCCCCTGACACTGGCTGAGGGCCTTATGGGCACAGTTGATGAGTGTGCCTTTCTCTGTGCCTCACCTTCAGACTGCTTTTACTTTGTGGTCAGGTACAAAGGAAGTTAAAATAAACATTTAAAACTGGTCCTTCTTAGGTCAATAAGCATTGGCATTTCTGAATCAGGGTTAGACTTTGCCTGTGGATTTGAACAAAGAAGAGAAATCATAGCCAAAGGTACCTGTACTGGCTAGTTTTGTGTCAACTTGACACAGCTGGAGTTATCACAGAGAAAGGAGCTTCAGTTGGGGAAATGCCTCCATGAGATCTAGCTGTAAAGCATTTTCTCAATTAGTGATCAAGGGGGGAGGTCCCCTTGTGGGTGGTGCCATCTCTGGGCTGGTAGTCTTGGGTTCTGTAAGAGAGCAGGCTNAGCAAGCCAGAGGAAGCAAGCCAGTAAGTAACATCCCTCCATGGCCTCTGCATCAGCTCCTGCTCCCTGACCTGCTAATTAAGTTCCAGTCCTGACTTCTTTCAGTGATGAACAACAATGTGGAAATGTAAGCTGAATAAACCCTTTCCTCTCCAACTTGCTTCTTAGTCATGATGTTTGTGCAGGTATAGAAACCCTGATCCCTGTGTAACTCTCCAGAGTGTTTCAGGCACTCTGGCAACATGTCAGTTGCATGTATGTAGATTTTTGATATGACAGGGCTTGGCCTTCCCTCGGAGGAACCCTTGACATTTGCTTTGGAGTCACACTTTACATACACTTTTAAAATGGCTACTGTAAATGTACTGTCTGTGTGTAACAGCATGCTCCCCCCCCCCCCCCCATGTTGGGCTGCAGGGTTGGCTCAGCAGTGAAGAGCACCTGCTGCTCACGCACACAGAGGACCTGGGTTCACCCACATTGGTACTCATAGTGGAGACTGTAATACCAAGTGTAGGGGGATCTGATTCCTTCTTCTGGTTTCTGTGGACACTGCAAGCATATGGTGGTACGTTTGCATTTGTATAGGCAAAACATTCAGACACATAAAATAAAATAAAGAATAAGGCCTCAAGATGGCTTAGCTGTTAAGGTCACTGGCTGCTCTGCCAGAGGACCCAGGTTTCATTATAAGCACTCATGTGTCTGTAACTCCATTCCCAGGGGATCTAATGCCATCTGGCCTATAAAGGTACTGTATGCATTCCATGCATAGAATACACACAGGCAAAACACATACACATAAAAGAGAAGAAAAGGAAAAAAATAAAAATCTTAAACCTTTCTTGAAGAATTTAGTATAGAATTAGCTTATTGCATTATGATTGACTTAATGAAATATTTTTTATTAGCTTTTCAAAATTAAGATTGTTTTTGTAGTCATCTGATTTTTATCTGATTGGCTGTTGGTTTTGATTCATCTGACACTGACTTATGATGCATAGCACCTTCCATGACTTCAGAGTTCTCTTGACTGATTCCTTTTCAGTGTTTGAATCTGTTCTTAGTTTATATTTTTTAAAGATTTATTTATTTATTTATTTATTTTATGTGTATGAGNACACTATAGCTGTACAGATGGTTGTGAGCCTTCATGTGGTTGTTGGGAATTGAATTTAGGACCTTTGCTCTCTCTGGTTGGCCCCGCTTGTTCTGGTCAATTCTGCTCGCTTGTCCCTGCTCTCTCCAGCCCATAAGTACACTTATACATAAGTACACTGTAGCTGTCTTCAGATACACCAGAAGAGGCATCATATCTCATTAAGGGTGTTTGTGAGCCACCGTGTGGTTGCTGGGATTTGAACTCAGTACCTTTGGAAAAGCAGTTAGTGAGTGCTCTTATCTGCTGAGCCATCTCTCCAGCCTCTTAGTTTAGAATTTTAAGATGACATTTAAGTACAGAGTTGTGAGATTATGGAAAAATGTGTTTAGATTGCTCGGGTCAAGACCTTTTTTAGATTTTTAGCGGGATAATGATAGCCATAAGAATCACAGTTAATACGCAATAACTTTCCAACAGGTTTTGAACATTCTACTGTTATAAACAAGGCTCACAGAGTTAGCCATTTACAGAATGACAGACCTGGTCTCTTGAGTGTCATTTCTGTGGACTGCTTACCACGCATCTGCAGCATTTCCTGGTTTGTAATTTTCAGTGGGAAAGAACTAGAAGCTAGTGTTTGTTGACGTCTACATTGCTATAGTATGTAATTTAATGTAAGTTAGAAGTAAAAAAGTCTTTAGTCATTCCTTGTAAAGGAATCTTAGCCAGCCATACTGACACACTCCTTTTAATCCCAGCACTTAGGAACAGAGGCTGGTAGATTCAAAGCCAGCCTGGATGACATAAAGGGCTCCAGGTCAATCAGGGCTACATAGTGAGACCCTGTCTCAAAGGGAGTGGGGCCCTGGTGGGGAGGAGTGGTGGGGGTAGGGGTAGTGGTGGTGGTGGGGATTCTTTTACAAAGCATCTTTCAGTTGCTGCCTTTAAAAGTGTTATTTTTGTTTTATGTGTATGGGGGCTTTGTTTTTGTGTATACCTGTACACCACCCTTGTGCCTGGTGCCTATAGAGGTCAGATTCCTTGTCACATTCCCTTTGACTGTGGTCACAGATGTTTGTGGGCCGCCATGTGGGTGCTGGGAATTGAACCTGAACCCGAGTCCTCTGGAAGAACATCTAGTACTCTTAACTGCTGAGTTGTCTCTAGCTCCAAGATGCTGCCTTTAAAATATTTATTTATTTACATATTTATTTTTGCGGCAGTTTCATGTAGGTCATGCTGGTATCACACATGCTGTGCAGCTGAAGATGACCTTGAGTGGATTTTCCTGCCTCTGTCTCCCAGATGCTGGGTTACAGGAATCCACCACTACTCCCGGCTGCCTTTATTTTAATCAGGCTTTAGTCATATTCAGGATACGCAGGATGTTCTATAAATTTCAATAGCTTCTGTCTATCAGATCTTCATTGTGGGTTGCTATCCTGATAAGTATGTTAGGTTTCTTATTCACCTAATCATCTTAGTATCCTTGTACAGTACATACTGTTACCAACCCCATTTTGTGAATGAGGAAGCTAAAACTTAAAGAGTTGAGTAATTAGTCCCTGGATACATATTTGATCTCAAGTAGTTACTAGTTTTTAAAATTAAGCATGGAGGATTTTTTTTTTTATCTTCCTCAGCATGGAAGATCTTAAGATAACAGTTAAATTTAAATGCTTTAAAATACCAGTGCATTTCTTTTGCAGAGGTAAAAAGATTATAATAGTAGAGGTTAGAGTTTAAAGGGAAAGATAAAACCCCACTGTGACTTAGAAAGTAGGGTTTAAATGTTTCTATAGTGTCAAGAAAAGATCCTGTCCTTCACGGATAGCCCTCTTGATCTTCAAGATAGTCACTGTCCTTGATTCAGGGTGGGTTCTCTTTGATGCTGCATGACAGGTAAGATAAATTCATAGGGCCCTATTGCATCACTTCAAAAACTTGATTGGCATATCTTTTATGGGTGGGTGGTTGGAGAGGGTGGGGCTTCTGAATCCTGGAAATAAATTGTTCTCTCTAACCTTGGTTTGTTGAAACATCTTTCCTACCTTTGGGCCCTGGTGAAATAACTTTTACAACTAGGATATAAATACTTTTTCCCTCTTACTAATTTACATGTGTTTTGTGTATCAGAAGTCTTTAAGCTAGGCTTTATTAATTTTGGTTTATAAGAGGAGACTTTATAAAGATAATTGATTTGCCCTAACAACTTATGGCAAAGCTAGAGCTTGAACCCTGGTCTCCTGACTATCTTATTTATTAAAACATTATTATTACATTCAGTATGTGTGTATGCATGTGCACATGTGGGCATCCATATAGGGGCATGCCATAGTGTGTATGTGAAAGTCAGAGGGTAACATATGGGAGTTGGTTCTTTCCTTCTGCGTGGGTTGTCAGGTTGCACTATCTCACCAGCTCTTACTTGATATTACTATTGTTTTAAATAAAAACTAAGACTAAGTCTTGCTATGTAGCTCAGGCTGGACCAGAAATCCATGTAGCTTAGCTTGGCCATCTTCATGCTTCATGGTGAAGCATATTATACTTCACTGGGTCTGAGGCCCAGAGGAAACCCATGTTGGCACACCACAGATGTTATTGTTGCTTTGTCCTATGTAACATCCTCAATAATTAGGTGAATATCTTAGTTACTTTTCTATTGCTGTACCATGACCAAGACAACTTATAAAAGAAAGTGCTTAATTGGGGGCTTGCTCACCAATTTCAGATGGTGAGTTCATCATGGTGAGAAGCATGGTGGCTGGCAGGCATAGAGCGAAGGAGGGAGGGAGGAAGAAGGAGAGGGAAGGAGAAAGAGAGGGAACAGAGAGAAGGGACGAGAGAGGCTGAGTTTGGCTTGGGCTTTATACGTTCTCCAACAAGGCCACACCTCCTGATCTTTCCCAAAACAGTTCCACCAACTAGGGACCAAGCATTGAAACACATGAGTCACTGGTGCCCATTCCCACTCAGATAACTACAGTGAATTACATTAAATTATGAGGATGCCTTATACAGATTCCTTACAATGCAGCTTACCTTTTATTGCAGAAATAATAATATGCGAAGATGGATGGATGAATGAGAGTGGCCGATCTTCAAGGGTCTCAGATTTGATTCCCAGCACTCAGGTAGTGTCTCAGAGCTATCCTTAACTCCAGTTCCAGGGGATCTAGCACTCTCTTTTGGCCTCCACAGGCATCAAACACAAAAGTAGTACACAGGCAGGTATGCAGGTAGGCAACCATCCATATACATACAAAAAAACTTTTAAAGAGATCCAGGTGTGTTCAGAATGGTGCTGGAACTGGAAGGAAGGAATTTGAAAGTTTCTTGTACTGAGCTGCTGGGAGAAGAGCACCCCACAGAGAAAAGCTTTATGGCAGTGTTTCTCAGTCTGTGGGTCAAGATCCCTTAGTGGGGTTGAACCACCAGGGTCACTTAAGGCTATCTGCATATCAGATACTTACATTATGATTCATAACAGTAGCAAAATTATAGTTAGAAAGCAGCAACAAAAATAATTTTATGGTTGGGTGGTACCACAATGTGAGGAACTGTGTTAGGCATAGAGGGAAGGAGGAAGCATTAGGAAACTTGAGAAGCACTGCTTGGTGGCATTCTCAGCTACTGAGCACATTAGAACAGTGCTTTTGAGTGATACTTTGAGCTTAGATCAAGGCAGTGAAAAGCTGCAGCAGTAAGGGGATTCCCGTGGCCATGTCCTCCTACCTGGGCTTATGCTCTGTGGCCCTTTACTCTGTCCTCCATAGCAGCTGCAGGCAGATGTTTAGGGGATGCAGATTGGTGAGAGCATGGCTTCTTAAAACTGTGTTGCCCCCTCCATGTGGGCTGCAGCGCAGGTGTCTGAATGTCCAAGGACACCTTGTTTCAGAGTCAGACGTGCTTCCTAGCAGCACTCACCTGCACAGCACCCACCTGCGCTGCATCCTGCGATTTCACTGCAGCCTTGGCTAAACTGAAAAAAGTTTTGGGCAACTTTTGTTGGCAGAGAGATTTCAAGACAGCTTAATACTATCTCTGTTCTATGGGTATTACTGATCACTCATGCAGATCTACATTGAGAAAGAAGAAACAGGACAAAAGAGAAATGACAGAATGTACAGTTTGAGGAGAAAAAGAGCACCTGGAAACTAGATGTTGAAACTAAGGTGTGTGCTGAAAGATAAACCTGATGGTAAAGGGAATGGTGCCCTCAGGGCAAGATGCCACCCAACTAATCCTGCAATTTGTGAAAGGAAAAAGTCTGAGGGATTTCCTTTTCCTAAAAGTAACTACAAAGGCACATTTATGCAAACGTAATTCAAGGAGAGGCCAGGTTCCATCTGAAGTAAATTGTCAAACTTGGCAGTTTCAGGCAATGGTTTTTTCTGGCCTTAGAGCCCTGAAGGAGAGAGGAGTCAAGGGGTTGTGGAATCTTCTTCCATGGTTAAGGAGAGCTGTATAGGCAGGCATGTGGTGGTGGAGGCCCTGTATGGAGGCCCTAAGAAGCCAGTTTGTGAAGATGTGAAAGTCATGCCTAGATTGTGTTAGGGGCCACAGAATGTTGGCAAGCCAGGGGGTGCCCACAGGGAGACTGAAAGCAGGAAGTGGGGGCGTTCACGGGGAGACTGAGTACATGGTGGGGACGCCCAAGACAAAGATTGTGTGCTGGCAAAGCTGGGAGGAAAGAGCTAGGCAAGTACGCCCTTTGACACTGGGCACGGCCACAGGATTTGGAGTTTGCCCTGATGGGAACTAGTCAGCACATGGTATAAGGTGTTCTGTCTCCTGAATGGGTTAGGATACACATTATAAATCTGTAAAGTATTATGCTTCTATAAGTGAACTGAAAGATTGTCAACATTTTTGTTTTGTTATTGAGACATCTGTCTTTCAGATGCTTTTATCATGTGGTGGAAATTTTCAGAAATAATTTCTAAAGAGCTGCTTTGCAGTTTTCTTTTCAACATGATGCCTCTTCTATTCTTCCCACAGGTTTGGTTGTAAATGCATCACCAAGAGGCAGCCCAGAATGAAGAAAGCAAACAGGAGTGCTGGCTCAGTGCCTAAGGTGTCTGGGATAAGCAAAGCGCAAACAGTAGAGAAAAGCAAGCCTGAGAACAGCTCTTCAGCACCCACAGGAGCCAAACCTGTGAGGCCTGGGGCAGCAGCAGCAGCCTTGTCAAAGGTATTCACGTAGCAGTATTTGAATATGCAGTGGATTTTAGGGATGTATTTTAATATGTTGAATTTATTAAATGAGTATTATTTTGGGGTTCACTCTCTGCTAGTACTAGGAACACAGTCTTTGAGGAGATCTTTCAGCAAGGTGACCTTAATTGGTGTTTTAGTCTGTCTGTACGAATGAAACTTAACAGTAGACTCTGTATGAAGAAAATAACCAAGTGCCTGCTTCATACAGGAAGTCGTGTACAGGTGAGCCGGAGGTAGAGTCTGCCTTCAGGGAGTTTGAGGAGTGGATGGTGGCCAAGAGATGCATGTAGGAGTACATGAACCACCTGTGTTTCGCGTCAGATGCCCAAGGGACAGTGGACAGTGTGGATGGTGCATACAGTTCCTAGCTTAGGAAGGCTTTGTGAAATGAGCAGATGAGCCGTGTGTTAAAGGATGACTGGCTGTTACGTTCCTGTGACTTGTTGGCAGTAGTTTTTGTCCTCTAACACACACTTTTACATTGTCAGTTTTTTTGTTTGTTTTTGGGTTTTTTTGGGGCAGGGTTTCTCTGCATAGCCCTGTAGTTTCTGGCTGTACTGAAACTCTCTGTAGATCAGGCTGGCCCTGAGCTTAGAACTCTGCTTGCTTCTGCTTCCTGAGTGCTGGGGTTCAAGGTGTGTACCACAGGGCTAGGGAAATGGCTCAGTAGTGAAGAGCAGCGACTGCTCTTCCAGAGGACCAGAGTTTTAATTCCCAGCACCCACATGGTGACTCATAACTGTGAATAACCTAGTTCCAGGGATCAAGACATCCTCTTCTGGTTTCCATGGGTACCAGGCACATAAGTAGTACACATATATGTATACAGATAAAGTGCTCATATATAAAAAGTGCGTGCCACAAGGCCTAAATTACAGCATACATTTCTGTTCTTTTTGAATATTATTCCAATATTAGTCATAGTTAACATTGGGGGTTTTAATTAGTAAGACCATAGTTAATTTTCTTTAGAGACTGTATTCTCTTTTAGTGTAGAATTGTAATTAGACCAGAGTCTTTGGGGTCAGAGCGATAAGAACATGGCTTCAAAGGGTTATGGCCATTATTAAAAAAGAGATTACAAGTGGACAGCCCAGATCAAGGACTTAGTACATGGCAGGTAGTAGCAGGGTTTTGTTGTTGAATCTTTTTAGCCGAGGATTGATTGGATTTGGGGAACATAGCAGTTTTCCAGGGGTGTTCTCACTCTTGATGTGTGTGTTCTGTATTGGTTTGGGCCATTCAGAGAATTAGATTGCTATCTGTCTGTCCGTCTTGCACAGGAGCATGCATGTGTGTACCTTCATGCCCCATTGTGGGAGTGAGAGAGGGCTAAACTCAGGTTGTCGGCTTTGGTGTGGGGCGTCTTTGTCTGCTGAGCCATTGTCTTCCACCTCCACGTTTTAGAATGTCTTTTTTATTGTTGTGAGACAGGGTCCTGCTGGCCTCAGGCTCCCTGGAATCTTCCTCTCTCAGCTCCCCAGGTGCCAAGGTTACAAGTGCACACTACCACATGCAACTCTTAGTTCAGTGTTTGATGCCCTGGCATACAGAGCCATGTAGTCTCCAGCCCTTTCAGTTTAAAAATCTACTTATTTACTTGCCTGCTGCTTTGCTTAGCGTGAGATATTTGGGGTAGACACTGACCACTCAGAAACCAGGATGGTGTCTGCTGGTCCGACAAGGAGAAACAAAGCACGGCCTGAATTCTCCAGCAGCCTTTTTCCCAGGCAGAGGATTTTAGATTGCAGATTAATTGATTTTAAAAGCACTTCAGAAGAATAGCTTCTGTGGGACTTCCATATATGTTCTGAAAGATCTAGCAGGAAATGCTGTTTTGTATTTCAAGATTGTTAACACTGAACCTGTGCTGATTCAGTGGGTGTGGGGCCCTCATTTTTTCCTTACTATATCTTTGATGAGTGGCTAGTTGTCATCCTGTGGCCTGGAGGATGGTGCCAGCAATGCCCTTTGCCCTGCTTCTGCTGTTCTGAATCAACACCCTGAAGTGTTTCTTTGGTGGCAGTGTTGTGACTCTTTCATGTAAGAGAGATGACATGTTCTGACCTAACTGGTTACTTAGTTGCTGGGGCTGTCTTCAGAGTACACACCACCTGTGTGACAGGTGACCTGTTGTTTATGTGACTGGAAGAACAGGTTGAAGTGTTGGTGTTGGATGTGTACCCCTGCTTGCCTTCTATGGGCTCCGTGTCAGACTTACTGTGGTATGTACACTGAGTAGGCTTGTCACATCTGAGGCGTGGATCTGGAGCCGCTGATAGTTTGGTCTTGAACAGTGAGTACTTTTCCATTGTGAAGCAAAACTGTTTACACAGTTTAAACTGTTTACATTGTTTAGCACAGCAGCTGTTCCTACTTGAGGCTTTGTTACATTACCAGGTATGTATGAGTGTACATGCATGTGTGTTGAGGGTATAGGCAGATTTGGAGTAAGGATGATCAGCTGTCACACTCTTGGGAACACTGCCTAAACTGGATCAGTTAGTGTCACTAAGAAGAAAGCTGTTGTTGATCTGAAATTGAAGAAGAGACAGGAAAGAAAAAGTAAAAAAGTAAAAATAAGCCAAAAGCAAAAAGAAAAAAGAAAAAAAGGAAACCTTTAAAGAAGGACTTTGAGGCTTGGGCTCTTGGAATTCAACTCAGTGGTCGAATGCTCACCCAGTGTGTGCTATACTAAGGTACCATCTCTAGCACTACTAAAAGAGAAGAGGTCGGAACCTCTCTGACTTGTTACATTTTGGTTTTCAGAGTTACTGCAGTTCACTGTCTGGCACAAACCTCCCATGACTTTCATTCCTGTAACTATAGGAGCATTGATTGGTGGCAGGATAAATGAAGTGTTGTTTTTAATACTTTACACATCATGTGTACATACTTCCTCTTCACAAACTCATCACTGATCACAGTTCCCATGACCCCTTTCTCATGGTGTCAAGGGTAAAATCACTTGAACTTTTCTAGTGTTTCCTTTCAAATGCCAGCTGTAGGTAAAGAGTTTGGAGGAGGATGTCTATGACACAGAGCTCCAGTCACATTGGAGATGTGGTGGTGGAAAGTGAGCAGTTATAGATCTCCTCAGAGAGATGGAGGGAGGCCGTTCTCACACTTGTCTGTGCTGAGGTGGGCTCAGTGCTGTCTTCTTCCAGTGTGCTGCTGATCAGTTAGTCATAGTCCCTGAGGAAGCAACAGGGTTCCCATTATACTGAGCGGTGTTGTTTTGTTTTTTGGCTTTTGTTTTGTTTTGTTTTTAATTTTTGTAAAAATTGATGGATGGGAACCAGTAAGATTCAGTTAAATAACTGATAGTACTCTGCAATTATTTATGATCATACTTTTCTATGATTTTTTTTAGTATAAAAGTTAGTTAACAGGGTTATAGCTTAGTGATAGGTTGCTTATGTAGTATGGAAAAGGCCCTGGGTGGATCCCTGATGCAACACACACACACACACACTCTCAAGTAGGCATACACAGGAATACACACATGGGGCAGGACAGGGGAGAGAGTGAAAGTTAACAGTGTGATAGTTCACCTCTGAAATGTAAAATTTGGAAAGTGACGTTAAAATTTGAGGAAAATATGCAGACTGGAAAATTTAGACTTGACCGTGAGATGTATGTAGTATTATGTAGGATTTCACTCTGTGTCTGCAGTCTTTTTGCCAAATTTATTGAATCTTGCATTTGTTGTTAAAGATGCATTCATAATGTGTTCATCTGTCAATTTCATATCTTTGGGAATATGTTGATAGGGAATATCTATGGGAATATATATCTATGGGAAATAATACATCTATTTACAGATGTAATTCTTGTAGCATAATTAGAAGCAACGGGAAAAACAGCAGTGAGTGTACAAGTAGTTTACAAGGCAAGTCGGAAAGCACAGCCAGGGCCGTTTGGGGTTGTTTTTACGGTTGTGTAGCTGCATGGGCAGATGCTCTTGAAGCATATACTGAACTTAGTGGACCATTGTGCAGTGAATGTACCCTGCAGCCACCACCCAGGTCATGAAACAACACCCCTGCTTCTCAGAAGTTTCTTTCTGTGGTGCCTCTTCAGAAGTGACTGCTACCCTAGACGTCAGCACCAGACTCGTGCTATGTATGTTGGCTGTTTTACCCATACTGTTGGAAACAACAGAAGTTGTTGCTGGTTAGTAATCCATGGGATTACTAGATCTTAGCTTACTCATCTGGCAGATTGTTGAGTGACTTTCAGACTTAAGACCATTTGCTGGGAGCATTCCTCCTCTTCTTCTTCCTCTTCCTCCTCTTCCTCCTCCTCCCCCTCCCCCTCCTCCTCCTCCTCCTCCTCTTTTTCTTCCTCCTCCTCCTCCTAATTTATTTACATCCCCAGCAAAGTTTCCCCTCCCTCCTCTCCTCCCACCTTCACCCCCTCCCCTCTGACCCACACCCCTCCATCCACTCCTTCTCCACTTCTCTTCAGAAAGCAGGAGGCCTCCTATGGATATCAGTCATCCCGGGCATATCAAGTTGCTTTAGACTTGGCACACCCTCTTCTGTTGAGGCTAGACAAAACAGCCCAGTAGGAGGAAAGGGGTCCAGAGGCAGGCTCCCACTGCTAGAAGTACCACTAAACTACACAATTGTAACATGTGCAGAGGGCCTAGGTCAGTCCCATGCCGGCTTCCTGGTTGGCTGTTCAGTCTCTGTGAACGTCTGTGGGTTCAGGTTAGTTGGTTCTATAGGTTTCTTGTGGTATCCTTGACCTCTCTGGCTCTTCCTCCCCCTCTTCCACAGGATTGCCCAAGCCTAATGCTTGGCTGTGGGTCTGCATCTGTTTCCCTCAGTTGCTAGATGAAGCCTTTCTGATGGTGATTATGCTAGGCTGTTAGGAGCATTCTTTTTTTTTTTT
>NC_034598.1:39938123-39940056 GCF_900095145.1 Mus pahari
GATTAGGCCATCTTCTGCTACATATGCAGCTAGAGACACGAGCTCAGGGGGTACTGGTTAGTTCATATTGTTGTTCCTCCTATAGGGTTGCAGCCCCCTTCAGTTCCTGTTAGGAGCATTCTTATAGGGATCCTTGTTACCTTTTTGTCTCATTTCTGTTAGCCTTCTGACCAGAGTATGATCACGGTGCTGGATTTTAATAGGTTGGCTGCATTGTTTCTCAAGAGTGGATACCAGTTTGCTCTCCTGGGTGCTACATTGTTATCTCTTATTTTAACCATTCAGAGTCAGATAAAGGGTTGTGCATTAGGTATAATTTACATCTGTTGTGTTATGAATGAGACGGAGCATGTTTAGTGTGTGCTTTGTTCCTTGGTTTAGAGATGGCCTTTCTATGTTACCCAGGCTTTAAAATCCTGGTCTCAAAGGCTTATACCATCATGTTGGATTCTACTTTTTTTTTTTTTTTCTAATTTATTTTGCTTTTGTTTATGATTGCTTTGCCTGCATGTATATCTGTGATCACATGCATTTCCAGTGCCTAAAGAAGCGGTGAACCTCCATGTGGGTGCTGGGAATTGAACCCGAGTCAACAGTGCTCTTCACCACTGGGCCGACTCTCAAGCCCTCCACAGTGTACTCTTTACTAAGACTCATCACAAATTAATTTTTATTATTGTTTCACCATTTCCTCCTATATGCATGTGCAAATACACACACACACACACACACACACACACACACACACACACACTTTTTCTTAAACTATTTAATTGTAAACAGTCAGTAATGGTCCTTTGCTGCTGAATAGCTGAATATTTGTATTTTCTAGAAAACACCAACATTCTCTTTTATAGCTATAGTACAATTACAAAACTGGGCACACTATATACTATAATGTTTAGCTTATTAAATTTACTGATGGCAACAATGTTCAGTACCACGATGAGACTATCTTTTCTCTTTAAAAAAATTGCTTTTATTTTATGTGTAAAGGTGTGTTAAAAGCAAGTGCTCTTATCTGCTGGCTGTCTCTAGCCCTATACTTAACATTTAAAAACATTTTCTGCCTTAGTTATTGCTGTGATGAACACCATGACCAAATCAAGTTGGGGAGGAAAGGGTTTATTCAGCTTACACTTTCCCATCAAAGTCCATCATTGAAGGAAGTCAGGACAGGAACTCAAACAGGGCAGAAACCTGGAACCAGGAGCTGATGCAGAGGCCATGGAGGGGTGTTCTTCACTGGCTTGCTCAGCTTGCTTTCTTATAGAACCAGGGATGGCACCACCCACAATAGGCTGGGCCCTCCCACATCAATCGCTAATTAAGAAGATGCCCTGAAGGTTTACCTATAGCCCAATTTTTATGGAGGCATTTTCTCAATTGAGGCTCCCTCCTCTCATATGACTAGCTTGTGTCAAGTTGACATAAACTATTAGCACACTTCTTTTTTTTTTTTTTATACAAATGGCATGGCATAATATACTTTTGTGCTTTGCTTATTTTTACCTAGTGTATTCTGGAAATTTCTATATTAATTTTTAGTGCATTTGTGTGTGTGTGTGTGTGTGTGTGTGTGTGTGTGTGTGTGTGTGTAGGTAGGTAGGTCAGTCAGAGAACAACTGTTGACGTCAGTTCTTTCTATCACACAGTGCAGAGGTTGAACTCAGGGCTTCAGGCTTGGTGGCAGGCCGTCTCACCAGCCCTCTATACCACTGTACTGAGTTTTCCTTTTGTAGCTGTATGATACACTGCATGTATACCAATGCAGTTTACACTACCCTTCCCAAATGAGTGTGTTATCACACTTTGTCTGTTTTTTGCCAGCCTGGTACGGTCTGGTTTCTTTTCTTTCCTTCTTCATTTTTAAAAATTTATTTGTTTGACTGTGATAGGATTTTAAAACTTTTTCTGTTTGCCCCCCCCCCCC
>NC_034598.1:39940147-39999300 GCF_900095145.1 Mus pahari
CCTGCCTCTGCCTCCCAAGTGCTGGGATTAAAGGCATACGCCACCACATCCGGCTTTAAAACTTTTTCTAAAGTATTGTTTTAAGATTTTTATGTACTTAAGTTGATCAAGTCTTTGTTTTATGATTGCAGAATTTTTGGTTGTACTTAGAAACACATACTTTATTTTTGATATGGTATTAAACATTTCGAACTCATTTTTTCTCTACTTTGTGAATACACAGTTGACCTAGCATGATTTCCTATAAAACCTATGTTTTCTGCATTAATTTTAAAGCTACAATCAATTATCTTTCTATATAGATCTTTTATAGAATTGTTTTCATTATCATTATAATTTTGTTGTTTTGTTACAGTATTTCTCTAGAGCCCTGACTGTCCTGAAACTCACTATGTAGACCAAGCTGACCTTGAACTCATAGAGTTCCACCTGCCTCTGCCTCCTGAGTCCTGGGATTAAAAGTGTGTGCCCTTACTCCTAGCTTATTATTACCATTATTGGGGTGCTAAGAGCGCAGCCAAGGACCTCATAATGCTAGATGAGCTGCACCCTTGCTTTTGGATTCTTATTCTAGGTTACTGATTTTTTTCTTGTGTGAATCCTGTGTGATCAGAACTACACATTAAGAGTTTGTGATTTGGTATCCCAGTGTGTATTAACTTTGCCATAACCCAAAGACTGGGGTTAAACTCCCTTTCACACGAATTAAAGAAAAGAATAACATAAGCTGGGCAGTGGTGGCGCAAGCCTTTTATCCCAGCACTTGGGAGGCAGAGGCAGGCGGATTTCTGAGTTCAAGGCCAGCCTGGTCTACAGAGTTTCAGGACAGCCAGGGCTACTCAGAGAAACCCTGTCCTCCCCACACCCCCAAAAGAATATTTAACATAATAAGGGAAAAATTAGTTTGAAAATATGATTTGAAAATAGAGAATATTTCATTTATATAACTGTTAATCACATTAATCACAGAAGATTGCTGGGCTAGGAAACTTGAGATTTAAAGGTATTTTGTACCAGAGTTGATGGCTACTTTTCACCAGCTGAGACAAGTCTTAAAAAATGCACATATTTTATGGTTAATGTCATTTCTCCCTTTCTCTGTATCTTATTGTGTATTTTAGGTGTCAAACATATGACAACCCTTAATTATTAGAGTTTAATTCTGTGTAAATGTTAAAAAAAAAAAAAAAACCCTCATTCTACTTTTAGCTTTAAAAACCTTTTATGGGCTGGTGTGATGGCTCAGTGGTTAAGAGCACTGACTGCTCTTCCGAAGGGCCTGAGTTCAAATCCCAGCAACCACATGGTGGCTCAACAACCATCCGTAATGAGATCTGATGCTGTCTTCTAGTGTGTCTGAAGACAGTTACAGTGTACTTAGATATAATAAATAAATCTTTTAAAAAAACTAAAAAAAAAATTTATAAAAATTAAAAAAAAATTTTATGAGTGCTTTGCTTGAATGTATGTCTGTGTACTGCATGTATGTCTGGTACACACAGAGGCCAGAAGAGGGGCACCAGATCCCCTGGAACTGGAATTACAGATGGTTGTGAGCCCCCACGCAGTTGCTGGGAATCAAAGCTAGGTCCTCTGACAGTGCTCTTAAACACTGAACCATCTCTCCGCCCCTCTCTTACTTTTTCTTTGGGTGTTGGACTCAAACCTAGGGCTGTGGGTGTGCTGTGGGTATGCTGTGGGTGTGCTGTGGGTGTGCTGTGGGTGTGCTGTGGGTGTGCTGTGGGTGTGCTGTGGNTGCTGTGGGTGTGCTGTGGGTGTGCTGTGGGTGTGCTGTGGGTGTGCTGTGGGTGTGCTGTGGTAGGTGAGCATTCTATGACTTAGTTTCGTCCCTCAGGCTTCTGAGTCTTTCTAAGTAAAACACCTCACCTTTCTCACCTTTCTCTACTAGTGTACTACAGCTTCATAGCTGATTAAGAAAGGGGCTACTGCCTTACCAGGAGCCGGGCTCTGTGCCCACTACTCGCCCCATGACTGACTCACACTATCTGTAACTCTAGTTCCAGGGGATCCAATGCCTTCTTCTGACCTTTGTGGGCACCAAGCTCAAATGTGCTGCATATATGCAGGAAAAATACCCATCACATAAAATAAAATTTAAAAAAATACAAAAATTTGAATGATGAACAGACATTTCCATGTGCATCCCTGATATTGAAAACTGGAAGAAACTTTAGAGGTTAGTCACATGTGGACCATTTTAACTTGTAGAAGTGAATTCATTATGATTAAGAGTATTGCTTCAGTCAAAGATAGTAAATCAGTCAGCTAATGTATGCCTTCACCTTAAGTGGAGAAAAACTTTGAGTTCTTTTATTTAAAAGTATCCCCCCCCCCCCACTGGTCTTGGAGGTGGTTGGTAAAGGCATTTGCTACCGGGCCTGGCCACCTGTGTTTGATCCCCAGGACCTACATAGAGGAAGGAGGGAATAGGCTCCTGGAAGTTGACCCCTGCCCTCCACCTGTGCACTGTGTTACACTTTGAGTACAGTAAGGCACATGCATGTGTACATACACATGCACACACATTAAGTAAATAAGTAAATACATAAGCATAGTAACAGCAAGTAGGTTTTCTTTGTTTCTATAGGTTTTAACTCCTAGTGTTCTCATAAAGAAGTCACTTTCTGGGGCTGGTGAGATGGCTCAGTGGGTAAGAGCACCCGACTGCTCTTCCAAAGGTCCGGAGTTCAAATCCCAGCAACCACACGGTGGCTCATAACCATCTGTAACAAGATCTGGCGCCCTCTTCTGAAGTGTCTGAAGACAGCTACAGTGTACTTACATATAATAAATAAATAAATCTTAAAAAAAAAAAAAAAGAAGTCACTTTCTGTTGCTACAATTGAACACCATTACCAAAGCAGCTTATAAAAGAGTTTAGTTTTGGCTTCACTTTCAAGTAATGAAGATGTACTTGACCCTTAGTGACAATTTTTAGAACTTACAACAGAATAGGCTGTCCTCATTGTTGCCTATGTAGTTTCATTGAGGTCATCCCTGTTCATGAGTCATGTCCTAAATGAAAGTTTAATAAGGGTGCCTCCTTCCTGTCTTACTGAATGTGGCACACGTGGGCACACAGCAGGCATCCATAAAGTCTTTTATTGTATGTGTGATTTGGTGTCTTAGGAAGACTAGCATGATTGCCTGTAACTATGAAGAGGTTTTGTGTCTGATTTTGTAGCACAGTGATATGCTCCTTGTTTATTAAATGTCAGGAAGTCTTACCAGAGTTCTTTAGTGTAAAAGTCAAGGACCCTGCTTAGTCTTCAGATATTTAATCCTGCTTCCCATAGTCAATGTGTGTTTATTTTCTCTTGCTTCTAGACCAAGAGCAATGATGACCTTTTAGCTGGAATGGCTGGAGGAGTGAACGTGACTAATGGTGTTAAAGCAAAGAAAAGCACCTGTTCATCTGCAGCGCCTTCAGCCCCTGCCCCTGCCATGACCATCTCGGAGAACAAGTCCAAGATCAGCACAGGTGCGGGCTTCTCAGTTCTGTGCTCATTGCCTTTGCCCATGCTAGGCTTTTCTAGCCCAAGTTCCCCGTTATCCCCCACCTCTTCCCTGCCCTTTCCTCTTCCAGTCCACATCAAACTCCATTGCCAGTTCTAATGGTCCTGTGGTGTGATTGATGTAAGTGGTATTTTATTTGATCTTCAGTGCAGCTTTTGAAGTGTAGAGTATATTTTCCTCATTGTGGATCTGAGCTGACTGTGCTGAAGCTTAGTCTAATAGTCTTGCTAAAGGCTATTTGTTTACTTGATAGAAGTTTCTTGGAAACTCCTTTTTTACCAGGTTATAAAAGGTGGAACCTGGTGGTGGAACAAGGTTTGAGCCTTCAGTATGTTACTTGCAAGTCTTACATTTAATTTAATGTCCTACTCATAAGGCAGGGGCCTTGAGATGGAACTCTCTCTAGCCAGCTCCTCTTTTAGGGCTGAGCTGGGGGACATTCCAGTGTGCACAAGTGGTTTCCTGTTGATGATTGCATCTAACCTCAGACTTCATTTATTACCTCCTAGGATTGCATATTCCATCCAGTTCAGATTTGTTTATCTCAGTGGTTTACACAACAGATTTATTATTCTATGGTCTGTAAATCAAAGTATTGGCAGTTGTGTTTTCTCCTGAGGCCTCCCTGCTTGCATTTGGCTGCTTCCTCAATGTGTCCCGACAGTGTGTCCCTCTGCTTTTGGCCTAATGTCCTTTTTATAGACACAAATCTCACCAGATACGAGCCACCCTAACACCCTGTCTTAGTCAGTCTTCTCTTTCTGTGAAGAGATACATGTTCATGGAAATTCTTACTAAAGAAAACATTTAATTGGGACTTACAGTTTCAGAGTTTAGTCATTACCATCATGGCAGGAAGCATGGCAGCATGTAGGCAGACCTGATGTTAGAGTAGTAGCTGAGTGTGCTACATCTGGACCAGCAGGCGGCAGGGAGAGAGACACTGGGCCAAGGCTTTTGAGACCTCAAAGCCCTCCCCTAGTGACACACTTACTCCAACAAGTGCCACTCCTTAAGCACTTAAATATGTGAACCTGTGGTGGCTATTTTCACTCAAACCACCACACAGCTCTATGCGAATTGAATTGATTGATTAAATTACTGTGTCTGCAAATAGAATCACATTCTAGGGGCCAGGGCTTAGACATATACCTTTCAAGGGACATGGTTCAGCCCCTGCAGCATCCTTGTTCTTCAGTTCATTGGCTGTCTCATTCTCTTCCTGAGGATACCCTAAAGCTGTTTGATTTTAGTGTGTAAGTGAGGCTGCTCAGCTGCTTTGAGCTGGTCTACCTCTCTGTTCAGTTACCAGCAAGGTTGCTGCCCTTTCCCATTTTGTCTGTCCTTCTGTTCCTCTGTGTATCTTTCTCTTTCCTTACCTTCTGTGGCTTAGTCAATCCTTGTCTTCATCTTGATGTCTATTCCTTTTGTTGTTCAGTCATCCACATTTTTTTTTTTTTTAAACGAGACGGGCCTTTTGTGTTGGTAAGAATGAATGATGGTACCAGCCCTGATGTTGTGGAAGGCTGCATCATCCTCTTCCTCCTTGGTTATACTTTTATATTTGTTTCACTGTCCCCTTTTCTCTGCCTTTGAAATTTGCCACAGACTTCTGTCCACTTCATCGGTGTAGTCATTGCCAAGTGCAGGCTGCTTCCGTTCTCGCCAGTGCATAGGAGAACTTTGTATCAGTCAGGGTTCTCTTCAGAAGCTGAATGGGATAGGATGAGTATGTATAAATACTACAATACAATAGAATGCAGACATGCATCTTTGTAAAAGGACTTAATAGAATGGCTTAGAGGCTGTGCTGTAGGTAGTCCAAACATGGCTGTCTCCCGATGGAAAGGACAGGAGTCCAGTAGTTGTTCTGTACACAAGACTAGATGTCCTAGCAGTCTCAGTCTGTATTAGCGTTCTCAAGATTGTTTGAATCCTGAGGTGGTGGGTTCTCATACCAGCCTTGGCAACAGGATGTATGACTTGCCAGAGAATGACGGCAAGAAGGCAGGAGGCAAAGCTGCCATCAGAAGGTGTGGCTCACCTCAGATGATCCAGTCTGGTTGGCTTTTAGTTGATTCCAGATGTAGTCCGCTTGACAACTATGATTTGCTATAATAGTCTTGTAGATGAGTTTCAGACATTCCCTTTTCCTTGTTTCTTTCTTGCTCAGGAATCCTTATTGATTTGTTCACTCCCTGCACTCTGCCAGTGTCCAGGCCTGCGTAGAAGCACCCCTGAGAACACTTGTTGACTGTTCTATCTTAATATTGCGTGCTGCGCTCACCTCTCCTTCCTTTGCTTTGTCTTTGGACCAGCCTGACTTCTTTCTTGTCTACCCTGATTCTTTAGGAAAATAGAAGTCCACCATTTCTGCCAGTGACTCTGGAGGCTATAACTTAGCCAGTAAGCAATAGTTGCCTCTTTGTAAAACTGTGTTATACTCATTAATTACATTTATTGAACAAAGTATACTTTGGGGGAAGAGGGTTGAAATGGAGCCTTAGTATTTAGTTCCAACAAAGCCTGGGGCTCAGTGTGCTGCTCCCCCTTCCCTGTCTCTGTCTCCAGAGCATTGAGGTTGCAGGCATGTACTACAGTATGTAGCATGAGCGTTTTTCTTAATGCTTTAAACCTTTAAAAACAACTGACACTATCATTTTACTAGATGTAAAAGAAATAGAAAAAAACCACAAACAACAAAATCTTTTTTACTTTAAGAAACAAGATGTAGACCTGGTTGTGAGGTCCTGTGGACTGAGCACAAGGCCTCGCACATGCTAAGCTATGTGCTGCTGCTTGCCTGCAACCCCAATCCTCTCTCTCCCCTTGCATTTTGAGGCAGGCTGAGTTGTCCTGCTGGCCCTGAATGAATTCTGATCCACATGCTGGTCTGGAATTTGTGATCTACTTCCTTAGCCTCGGAAGTAGCTTGGATTGCAGCCTGCACACCACCAGGCCCGACTAACTAGAGTATTTTTAAGGAACTGCTATTTTGTGTAGTGGACCACAAGGCTATAAAGGGATGAACAATTTTGTGATATAGGAACGTGGTTACCTATGTGGGCTGTTAGTGTGTTTTTAGCAGCTCTGCAGTTATAGAATAGGATGGAGATATTTCACGTGCTGCACAAATACTCGGCGTCCCTCCCAGCCTGCTCTGAAGTTTTCCTGTGTGCACATGGAATAACATGGAGTGATAATAACATGTGTACTTGAAAGCTTTAACTACTTATGTGCCATTATGGGATCAGAACTTTGTTTGCATTTACTTTGGTTATCACTCTTCTGTTTCTTGTAGGTTGCCCAGATTTTGGGTTTATTCTGAGGCTGGCTTTCCTTTCATAGTGCTCTGTGCTCGCCTCTCACTGTTTCCTGTAGGCAATCACTTAACCAGTTGATCTTAGAGTCATCCTAACTGAGCCTGTGCTGGAATAGTGCATCCCAGCCAGTATGCAGGTCCTGCTCCTGGGTCTGAGTTACTGTGCATATCTTTTTAACAGTCTTATTGACATATAGTTTATGGTTCATAAAATTTACCCTTGTAATGTTTAAAATTAGATGTAAGGTTTCTAATCATTGCTTATTAAAAGGTGATGTCCGGGTTTCAAGGAGATTGCCTTTACAGATGGCCTAGTGCAGGTCAGATGATCCCTGGTCTGAAGGCGATGGACTCTGCAGATGACCAGTTGCAGGTCTCTCTCGGGATTGTGCCCAGCTTTCATCTCAGTAGTGCCAGGCTCAGAACACGTGCTTTTTTGTTGCTAATAATTTTATCTTAAATTCTTTGTTTTAAACATGTAGGCACTAGTTCCTCAGCCAAACGGAGTACTTCAGCTGGTAATAAAGAGTCCAGTTCTACTAGAGAAAGATTACGTGAACGCACCCGGCTAAACCAGAGCAAAAAACTGCCCTCTGTAAGTCAGGGAGCTAATGATGTGGCACTGGCTAAACGTTCACGCAGCCGCACTGCTGCAGAGGGTGATATTCGTATGAGCAAGTCTAAGTCGGACAATCAGATCAGTGACAAAGCTGCTTTGGAAGCCAAGGTGAAAGATCTCCTCACACTGGCGAAAACCAAGGATGTGGAAATTTTACATTTGAGAAATGAACTCCGAGACATGCGTGCTCAGCTGGGCATTAGTGAGGACCATTGTGAAGGTGAGGACAGGTCTGAGGAGAAGGAAACCATGATTGCTCACCAGCCTACTGATGTGGAGTCTACTCTCCTGCAGCTGCAGGAACAGAATACAGCCATCCGTGAGGAGCTCAACCAGCTGAAGAATGAAAACAGAATGCTAAAGGACAGGCTCAATGCTTTGGGCTTCTCCCTAGAGCAAAGGCTGGACAATTCTGAAAAACTATTTGGCTATCAGTCCCTGAGCCCAGAAATCACCCCTGGCAACCAGAGTGACGGAGGAGGAACTCTGACATCTTCAGTAGAAGGTTCTGCTCCTGGGTCGGTGGAAGATCTCCTGAGTCAGGATGAAAATACACTCATGGACCATCAGCACAGTAACTCCATGGACAACCTGGACAGTGAGTGCAGCGAGGTGTACCAGCCCCTCACTTCCAGCGATGATGCTCTGGACGCCCCCTCCTCTTCAGAGTCAGAGGGCGTGCCGAGCATTGAGCGCTCTCGGAAGGGAAGCAGTGGGAATGCCAGTGAGGTGTCTGTTGCTTGCCTGACAGAACGGATTCACCAGATGGAAGAGAACCAGCACAGTACTAGTGAGGAGCTTCAGGCAACTCTGCAGGAACTAGCTGATCTCCAGCAGATTACCCAGGAGCTCAATAGTGAGAACGAAAGGCTAGGAGAGGAGAAGGTCATTCTGATGGAGTCACTGTGTCAGCAGAGTGATAAGTTGGAACACTTTGGCCGACAGATTGAGTATTTCCGTTCCCTTCTTGATGAGCATCACATTTCCTATGTCCTAGATGAAGATGTAAAGAGCGGGCGCTATATGGAACTCGAGCAGCGCTACATGGATTTGGCTGAGAATGCCCGTTTTGAGCGAGAGCAGCTTCTAGGTGTGCAGCAGCATTTAAGCAACACTTTGAAGATGGCAGAACAAGATAACAAAGAAGCTCAAGAAATGATAGGTGCCCTCAAAGAGCGCAGCCACCACATGGAGCGGATTATTGAGTCTGAGCAGAAGGGCAAAGCGGCCCTGGCAGCCACATTGGAGGAGTACAAAGCTACTGTGTCCAGTGACCAGATAGAGATGAATCGCTTGAAGGCCCAGCTGGAGAACGAAAAGCAGAAGGTGGCTGAGTTGTATTCTATCCATAACTCTGGAGACAAGTCCGATATTCAGGATCTCCTGGAGAGTGTCAGGTTGGACAAGGAAAAGGCGGAGACTTTGGCCAGTAGCCTGCAGGAAGATCTGGCTCATACCCGAAATGATGCCAATCGGTTACAGGACACCATTGCTAAGGTATTGCCCAAGTAAACACGTTCTCGTTTAGTATACAGCTGCCATATGTATGGAGCATGCTTGTGGGAAACAGAAGTGTGACATTGCCTTTTAAAAATCCTTCTCAAGTTTTAAAATGCACTACCTTACATAGAGTAAAAGTTTCCTTACAGTATTGTCATTGTCAGTCATTCCTCTTCTATCATCTTCTTTTCAGATGGGCTGGAGATGCAGGGAACCATGCACCCAGAATTCCTTCTGAGCAGTAGATAACTTTACATCCTCATCTTTAATATACTGTGGCATAAGGTAGATGCTGAGTCAGGATCTCAGTTTTCCAGGATTGGCAATGCCTGCTGCCTTTTGCCCTAGTATAGTTTTTCAAGGAGCATTTTACTGTGAGTTCATTCTACTTTTAGAGTAGAGTTGCTCCTTTTTCTTGGAGGTACAGGATTTATTACTGGCAAAGAGCTTAGAGCTGCTGCTTCTAGTCCCTCAGCTCCCAGATGTTCAGTGTACTAGCAAAGACTCAGAATGGCTGACTAGGTTGCTGGTCTTGTTCTGGATCCTGAGTGATTTTTTTTTTTTTTTTTTTGGTTTTTCGAGACAGGGTTTCTCTGTATAACCCTGGCTGACCTGGAACTCACTTTGTAGACCAGGCTGGCCTCGAACTCAGAAATCCGCCTGCCTCTGCCTCCCAAGTGCTGGGATTAAAGGCATGCGCCACCATGCCCGGCTCCTGAGTGATTTTTGAAGTGAATGTTTTTGTACAAATTATCTATCTATTCCACCCACATTTTATACCTTTTTAAAATGTGTATGTGTTAATTTGGTACACATGTGTGCACCACAGAGGCAAAGAGGATGCTGGATTCCTTGAAGCTGGAGTTACAGGCTGTTGTGGAGACTCTTGACGTGGGTGCTGGGAATTGGGCTGGGCTTGTCCAGAAGAGCAGGGGCTCTCAACTGCTGAGTGTTGCCCTGCCCAAGTGCGGGGAAGTTTTATTACACCTGCTGTTAAACTTTGATTAACTTAACTTATCTTTTATCTATTTTAGTGATCCCTTTTAAAAAAACTTATTTCATGTTTGTTTCAGGTGGGGGAGGGAATATGAATACATGCGTATTGGAGGTATGTCAGTCAGGACAACTTGTGGAAGTTTGTTTCTCCTATCATGGGAAGCTCCAAGGATAGGACTCAGCTCATTAATTTTGGCAGCCAGCGCCTTTACCTCTGGAGCCATCTTGCCAGTCTGTTGTGATCATTTTTAGAGATATAATTCAGGAGATAGATGTTGAGGGGCACTGTGAATTTTGATAAAGACTATTTGAAATGAAAATGTTATGTTTTACTTATTTTTGTATGTGCATATTGTGTCTATGTGTGTATGTACTATGAGTCACGTGAGGAGATTGGAGGATGACTTGGAGTCTGGTCTCTCCTTCCTCCATGAGGGTTCTGGGAATAGAACTCAGGCCCTCTGGCTTGGCAGCAAGCACCTTTTCCTGCTGAGCCGTCTTGTTAGCCTTAAATGTTTTTCTGGTTTCATATTTGATTTCATTTTTTTCTATTATAAATACCGCACTTTTTTTTTTTTTTATAGGTGAGAGGATAGCATGTTAATCACTCACCAAATGCACACCTTAAGCCCAAACATTGGAGAAGAGAAAATGCCCCCAAGGTGGCTCATAGATAACCTGGTGAAGTTCAGTGATGCATCAGTGTAACTTTAGTCAGTGATGCTGTGGGCTTGTGCTCAGACAAATCAAATGGAAACCTTGTGCAGTTGTAGTGTTGGTCCCCAGTTTGGCCAGGTTGTCAGTCTGTCTGTAGCTGTTCACACCTCGCTTCCATATATAACGGTAAGTACTTTTTGGTTGTAGAGTTTATCCCCAAATAAGTCTCCTTTTAACTTCTTTAGGTAGAAGATGAATACCGAGCTTTCCAGGAAGAGGCCAAGAAACAGATTGAAGATTTGAATATGACGTTAGAAAAACTAAGATCAGAGCTGGAGGAAAAGGACACAGAGAGGAGCGACATGAAGGAAACCATCTTTGAACTTGAAGATGAGGTGGAGCAGCACCGTGCCGTGAAGCTGCATGACAACCTCATTATCTCTGATCTAGAGAGTAAGTAAGGCGGCGAGTGAGTGAGTGAGCAAGTGAGTGAGCGAGCGAGCGCTCAGGCCCTGCCCACCCCACCTCTACGTGTTGGTGCTCCGTAGTGGAAATAGCAGTTCTGACTGGCAAACAGTATGGACACTGTAGCACGCTGACCTACAGAAAGACACTTTGACAGAGGTGTGCTTCACACCTTAGTTGGGAAACCCTGGGTCCCTATGTTGTGTTCTCAGATGTTCCATAGAAACATTACTTGAACATTGTATCTAATTAATAAGAATCTCTGAAATGAAAAGCTAACAGTCAGTTATTTTCCAGACCATAAGAAAAACCATTAATTTACGTTTAGTGATTGCAAGTGAACAGAGTTGGAAAAAAAAAAAATAGGTTAATCTTGTAGCATCCTGATCATGGAACACAGGTTTTTGTGTTTTTAAATTTATTTGATTCTTCTTATTATTCCGAGAATTTTGTGACATGGTAGAATGAAACCTGCATTTTAAAGTTTCATTGTACTTTGAATGAATTGATTTTTAAACTTTATTTTGAATTTATTTTGGATTCGTAAGAAAGTTGAGGAATCAGATTTTTATATGAACCTAATCTTATTTTCTCATGAATTGTTTATTGGTTACAGGACAGAAAAGAAACAGCAACTCCTTATGCAGTAGGGAAAGCTAAGCAGTGCTTTGGGTTTTCATGTGGGTCATAGAGGCATGTGGTACTGGGCATAGCACAAGTGAGGGCTGTTCTGACTGAGGCACGTGCTAACCACAGAGAAACAGACAGACAGCATGAGCATATGTTAGTAGCAGAGGTGTGGAGGGGCTACAGCCCTAAAGGCATCAGTGTTGTGAAAGAGAAAGGCTATAGAAAGGTCCCAGATAAAAGAAGACACAGGAGACATGATAATTAGATGTAATACCCATGTCTAGACAGGCCCATTACTACAGGGGAAAATGATATAAAGGCATTAATCAAACATTGAGTTGTGGGTAAGAGATTAAAGATATGCTAATAATATATTTAGGAAGTTGATAATTACACTATGTTTACATAAAATATCCCTGTTCTTAGAAACCACACACTGAGTTTTTCAGGTGAAGGGCTATGATTACTATACCCCCAAGGAGTTCTGGGAAGACATTAAGCTGATGGGTAGATAGAGAAACAAGCTATGGCAGATGATAGGACAAGTGAGTTGTATTCCTACTGCCTTTTGTGCGATGCTGGAGCTGAAGCTCAGGACCTTGTCCATGTAAACTTCACATTCTTACCACTGCACTGAGCTACATCCTCGCTTTTATATACCTTTATATTACAGCCCTAGAGATAGACAGAGTGATTGAAGTAAGCATGTCTGATACATTAAAGTCTTGCAGACACTGGGTGTATGCAACACTCCTTCTGACACTCTCAGTTCATTATTTCTTGACAGAGTGCTGATTAGCAAGTATAGTATTGGGCCTGTCGCTAGTATCCCTATTGATGGGGACATTGGAGATACTTGAAGAAGAGCAGGTCAGGTGTGGGAAATGTTCAGGATAGAACTTGAGAATTCTAAGTTCTGGTTAGCTGATTGTGAATATGGATTGACCAAGGTTTTGTTGAACATTCTGGGGCCTCTATTAAAATCGTCAGTGGTGGGACTGAATTTTTTAAAGAAGATGGTATTGTGACTGCCATGAAATTTCTCATCCACAACTTAACCCTTCAGGGTGGTCTTAGTGACTCATCTGTGGTCCAATGCTTAATTGACAGAGTTCTAAGCTGTCTTCAGCTGCTACAATAAGGTCTTGTTTCAGAGTCAAAAACCAAACAATAAGAACTTTCAGCACTTATATTTAGAGTTTTAAAAAAATATAACATTTTTAATTTTTAAATTTTTACACACACACACACACACACACACACACACAGGCTCACACACACACACACACACACACACACACACACGTGTCTGTATGTGGATTAGATGTCAGAGCCCCTGGAGCTGGAGATCCAGGTGGTTGTGAGCAGTCTGACATGGGTGCTGGGGACCAAGCTAGGTTCTTCTGGAAGGACAGCAAGCAATCTGAACTGTGGAGCCATCTTTCTGACCCTGGATTTATTATACATTTTGTATTTGTGAGAATTTATTTAATTCTGCTTTTTTATTATATATTTTAAAGTTTTTATTAGCACATATTAATTTTACATGACAGTGTTTTACTTAGACACTTTCATATGCACGTATATTTTGACCATAATCACATTACCCTGTTGTCACCTCTTGCTTCTCTCTTCCTCTTCTCAGCTAGTATGTGCACCTGTGAGTTCTGCTAGGGTTACTTACAGGAATGTGGGTGGATTTTTTTTTTTTAAATTAGGACTATTTATAGGCACACTACTCCCCCCAACCAGTGGTACTTTATAAAGCTTCAGAGAGGGGCGGGGTCATTTTGCTTCTTGCCTGTAAGAAGTGTTAAAGTTTCCCAGAGTGACTTTGGAAGCTCCTTGTACTGTCGGTTGGGTACACCAGTACTGCCCTGTTCCCATGCAGTCAGTCCTTGTGGTTTTGCTCATGGGCAGGAGTGACATCTTGTGGTAACTGGGGCATTAGCTAGGAAGATATTGGATGATGACAATCCTGGGGCAGAACTTCACAAGTCATTCATTTTTCACATACGGATTTTAACTAGAAAAAAAAAAGAGTAATTTAAAAAATTTATATAGCTTCTTTTACAACTTTTTAAGATGAAAAGTTCAAATATACATTAGTATTAGAAGAATAATTATCACCTAGTGCTTGTATTATCTTCGTATGTATATGTTGAACTACTTAATGCTAACACTATGATGTTTAATTCTTAAATATTTAAATGTGATTCCTAAAAGAAGATTTTACTGAGCACTTCTAGCAAAATTATTCTTAGTTTTCTAGTATCAACTAATAGCTCATAATTAGATTTCTCCAACTGTCATCAAAATGTTTCTTTATAGCTTTATTTACTCCCAGGTTTTAGTAACTACTTTTTTATAGTCCTTCAGATTGATCCCAGGACCCCATGCTAAGCAAGCTTTCTACTAGCCTTATATATTCATTTTTTTGGGTTTTTAATTTATCTTAGACCAGCTTCAAACTTATGACCCTTGTGCCTCTTAGTTTCTACAGTTATAGGATAATAAAGTATATATTATACCTCTCTCTCTCAAATAATAACCAGTGTCTAAACAAATTTTATACTTTATGTTAGATCTCTAAAGTTATATTGCAGTTAATTTTTCTCTGGAGTTTGATGGCAGTTATTTTTTTTTCTAGAAAATTCTCACATTTGGAGTTAACCCAGCACATGATACATGAATTTGTGTTGTTTGAGAAAGCAAGATTTCTTCTGTGGAATATTTTAACAAGCTTAGAACCTCCTCGTCAGCTCCCAAATAAGCCTTATAATTTCAATAGTAGTCACCCCAAGATAAACCCCATTTGTATTCAATAGTAGTTGTTCCTCAGTCACCCCAAGATAAATTCCTGACTTTGGAATTGGTATGTAGGATTTTACAACCACTCCTGGGCTCAAGTATGTGGAGGAGAAGACACTCAGAATGAAGGGACAAATGGGAAACTGCAGAGAAATAAAAACCACAAAGCAGAACAAGTGTAAACGCCTTAGCATTTAATATAGAAAGGTGCCATGTAAACTCAGAACTTCCAGTTCCGAACACGGCTTCAGACCATCATGCCCTTCCTTTCCCTAAAAGAAGACTAGGAATGAAGTGTGAAACCTCAGTGGAGCTAATGCCGAGAGTGCGAGTAGATCAGTAATTTTGAGTAATTTCTGGAGTATAGAAAGCATAGTGTCAGAGGTGTGGAGCAATAAAACAGAACAGAAAAGCCTACAGTCCAGGAGAAGAGTGAGACTCAGAGGAATGATGTTCCCAGTAGGCTGTGGGTGGAAGGGATTATATTACTAGAACTGCCCGCTCAGGGCTTGGCACTGGACTGAGGTCCCCTACTTACCTGCCTGCTTATTTGCTTCTGAGCCCAGATTCTTGTAGATAAAGGAGTAGAATTGGATGCCAGGGTTCTTTGAATGACCTTGGTGTCAGAAAGGGAAGTGGATTATGTCTCCAGAACTGTAGGCTACCATGTGGTCTGGGAGAGAGAACCACATGGAGGGTAAAGCACGTTGGACCCTGCTGTGAATTGGACGCTCCTCCCAGCACTGGCTAGGGTCCAGTCCTCCTGTTGATGTGGCATTGCAGAGCCTTTACTAGTTGTTCTTCTAGAGAAGCCTATGGGTGAACAGTGACACCTGCAGTTGCAGAGTGATGCATATAAGTCACTGTGAAGACTTAATGGACATTTTATCATCTTAAAAAAGAAACAGCTGACTAAGGAAAGTCAGCTAAAGAGCACCCCAGATAAAGCTAGGGACTTTGTCACCAATCTAGCAAAGCTGACTCGTGTTCTGGGTGTGATGGTGAAGCTGCCTTTAATCCCAGCATAGGCAGGTGATCTCTATGAGTGCAAGGCAAGCCTGGTCTAAATCAAGAGTGATGGTGATGATGACAATGACAAATGATGGTGGTGGTAGTGATGTTGATGATGTGATTGTAGTGGTGATGGTTGTTGGTGGTAATGATGACGATGGTGATGATAGAGGAGTAGCATGTGTCCCGAGTTGAGCCTGGGGAGCTGGCTCAGTGGGTAAGAACTTACTCTGTAAGCATGAAGTCCTGAATTTGAATCCCAGCAAAAGAAAACAGAAAACTGGACATGACTACGCATGCTTGAGAGAGCAGACTGGCTGACCAGACTAACTGAAGTAGCAAGCTTTGGTTCTGGGAGAGACTCTGTCTCAAGGGAATAAGAGAGAGGACACACACACACACACACACACACACACACACACACACACACACACGTTTTAATAGTAAAAGTATATGAATAGGCAAATCAGAAAAAGACAGATACTTGGCATGGAAAAGAAATAAAAAGAAAACAATGCCAGTATTCATTAAGCATATGTGAAAGAATTAAAAGATTGATAGCAAGCAAGAAGAAGGAAGAATATTCTTAATGTGCCATTAAGAAGAGTATGATTGCTGCATCTTTCGAAGGATGTTGATACAAATTTTTATTAAAAAGAGTCAGCAGTTCACTTCAAGGAACCTGTCCTTAGAAACAGCATTGTAGGATTATAGATGTGCATATGGGCTTGCCTCAGAACTGCTTGTCACCGCAAAACTTGGAAATAGTCTGCTATATTTATTAAAGATGTATTTTATTTTATGTGTATGAAGTTTATGTGTGTGTGTGTATGTATGTAAGTGCACTGTGTATATCTTGTGCACTGAGAGTTCATAAGGGGTGCAGAATCCTCTGGAACTGAGTTAAAGATGGTTCTCAGCTGCCATGTTGGTTCTGGGAACAGAACCTGGATCCTCTGCAAGAGCATCCACTGCTCTTAACTAACTGCTGACCCATCTCTCCAGTCCCACAATCTACACTTTCAATAATTGTAATCTAGTAAATAGCTTGTGTACACAGTGTGAGTTCCTGTACTCATTGCCATTATGCCAGTGAGGATGGAATGGACAGAGCTCAGTACACTGGCTAGAAGATGAAACAAAGCCAGCTGCAGTGCATATCTGTACTTTAGAACCACTTAAAGCTTCAAATGTAACATGACATGAGAATGGCAGCCAGATACAGTGATCCTTTAAAATGCTGACTTCATTGTGCTGCTAAACCATAAGTGAACTGATGACCTTTCAAAACAAACAAACAACCAAACAAACAATCCAAGAAACTTAACAGTGTTCTTGAAGTACACCCTTCTAGTGTACACTGAATTAGCTCAGGTTGGTACTTGCAAAGGGCCCTTCATCATTTCTACCTTTGGTACTTTCCTCCACATAATATCTGAACAGTTGTGTAACGACTTTGCTGTATTTATAACAAAAAGTTGGAAATTATGTTAACTCTGTTAAGAGGATATTTTGAAAACAAATTCTGATATGTTCCTTTAATAGATAACTCTGGGGCCATCTAGATCATACTACGCATCTGGATTTACTAATAATGGAGTCCATTATTTGCTACAGGCTTATAAAACAGTACAAATATAATCTCATTGTGCTTGATAACGAAAAAACTAGGCAGATGTGATAGTCCCATGTAGTGCGTTGCTGAGGTAGGAAGGGTCTCTTGAGCCTCTACAGGAGTTTAAGGCTTGCCTGGGCAATACAGCAAGACCAAGTTCAAACAAAAACCCAAACCAAATGGTACACACAAATCTAGAATGATGTAAGTCAAATGCAAATAAAGGTAATCTTATTTCGTTACAACTTCTATTTTCTAATTGTTTTATTGTGAACATGTCTTACTTTTAGAATTAAAAAAGTTATAACCACTTTTTTGGAGAATGGGAGAATAAAGATTTCAACAAAATTAAAAAATAAAGTAAAACTCTATAGTTCATTTGAAAATCATTTGTCTCTTCTCCCAGGTTCTGTACACATTGTCTATCTCTTTTAACAGATTATTTTCTCTTGACTTTTCCTTTACTCTGAAAATAATATTTAATTCATTCTCTGGGAAATGCTGGACCAGATGGAAGCAGCTGATGGTAATACCCAGAGAGCTTTTGGGTTTCAGGAATCTGGGTGAGTTTAATAAATCCGCAAGAGGACCATAGTCAGAGCCTGAGCCCGTGGTAACTGCCCAGTAATGTCTGCATGATTGGTGGACATATGAGAGCTAGCATGGCTTTCTCTCGGTTTGTCAGGGACAGGTCATTGGAAGAGAGACAGTTAAGAAACCCATTTAAGCAAGAAGGGCAGTTTCCAGAACTATTCAGAGGAAAGTTAGATGGAATAATAATGCAGGAGCAGTTTGTCAGATTTCTAGAATAAAAATAGTTCTGTAAAAAAAAAAAAATGGAGGTTTAATCTGTAATTTAAAAGCAAGGAGATAATAGTTCTTGTTTGTGATAGAATTTGAATTGAAGACAGTAGGTGGCAGTGTCGATCACACTAGGGAAACTGGAGGGGAAGGAAGCTCATTTGAAGATTCCTGAGTTGAGGAATTCCTTCTTGTGTGGCTGTACGTCGGCTGTGCTAGGTAGCAGTAGTATTTACCATAAATAAGTAAATAGATAAATAAAGACCTTAGAACCCCTCCGATCTCAGAAGCAGCAGGTTGCCATTTCTTAACTCTCTGTCTCAGGAAAAGTATGAACGTGATCATAAAGTGGAAAACACAGCCCTAAAGACCTGCCTAGTGTAATGTATGCTGTTTAAATATGTCCCTGTCTGCCAGCTTTCCTTTCATGTAAAAAAGAGTAATGACAGGCACTAATTCATGTGCACACCAGCAGCAACACGTGTTCTTGTTAAGAGGAGTGGTTGTGTGCATTCTGTGGACATGAATGTGGAGGTTGATGGAGACCAGAAGAACAAAGAAAGCTGAAGAAATTAGAATTTTATAACCAGTCTAAGATTGCCAGTGCAGTTAAATGTGCCACAAATCCTAGCATTTGGGAGGCAGAGGCAGGCGGATTTCTGAGTTCGAGACCAGCCTGGTCTACAGAGTAAGTTCTAGGACAGCCAGGGCAATGCAGAAGAACCCTGTCTCGAAAATAACAAAACAAAACAAAACAAACAAAAAAAAAGTGCCACAAAAATCAAGATGCCAGGACCTAACATCGAGTCCTAACACAATTGGCAGTCTGAGGAATTAAGTCTGTCTTTACAACTATCTATCTATCTATCTATCTGTCTGTCTATCTATCTATCTATCGATGAATGAGAAAATATGAATGAATGAGTGTTTTACCTGTGTGTATGTTTCTCAGATACCCTGGGGCTAGAGTTGTAGACAGTTGTTAGGTGCAGTGTGGGTATTGAGAAATGAACCTGGGCAGGTGAATTGTTGTGACTTTAAGGCCAACCTATACTGTGTAGCAAGTTCCAGGCCAACAAGAGCTAAATGCATATTGTATCAAAACAAAATAACAAAACTCTTATACATAAATAGACTGAATGTAAAGAAAAAGTGGAATTTCTAGTGTTCTCAATTTTTGTCGTTACTCTTTGTGCCTGAATGTCTGAACCCAGCCATGCATGAGCTGACAAGGAGCCAGACCTGCTGGCTTCAGAGTTCCCGTTTGTGTTAGCAGAAAACATGGCCATAGACTTGTCCTCTCATTGTGTGGACTTGCCTTGACTGGACTGGGTGGTCTGTCCAGGTTAAAGGAGGCTTCTCACAGGACAGCCTCTGAAGTTGAATCCTTTGAAGAGAAGTCACTCTGCTTCCCTAGCTCAACTTTGGTTTTGGCGCTGTGTTTCCAGTGGAGACATTAACTGTTGGCTGCTAAAATTAGATACCTCTCTATCTTGTTTTATCCCGTTATGTGCTTCTATAATAGTTTGTACTAATATCTTGTAACTGAAGTTACTTTGTATCATTTTTAATATATCATGGGCTCATGAGAGAAGTGTTTGGCATGTGTGCCTGAGTTTAGTCCTGGAACCCATGGTAGAAGAGAAGAACCAACTTTGATGGTGTCCTCTGACCTCTTTACCTGTGCTCACTTAAGTGTACAATCAAGTAATCTCTCTTCCTCTCTCTTTCTCTCTTCTCTTTCTGTTTTACACACACACACACACACAAATTGATTTTTAAAAAACCGAATGTAGTGATCCACACTTCTAACCCCAGCACTGGGAGGCAGGTGGGTGGATCTCTGTGAGCTCAAGACCAGGCTGACCTACATAGTGAGTTCCAGGACACCTAGAGCTACATAGTGAGCATAATGAGACCTTGTCTCAAAACAGACAAAAGGGTTAAAAAATATGTATCATGACTCAGGATATGTTCAGTGGTTGAAAACCTATGCATAGCATATATGAGATCCTGAATTTGAGAGTGGTTTATTTTCATTTTATGTATATGTGGGAGGAGGAGAGAAAGACTGTTTGAGAATGGAGAGAACTGTAGCATCAATAGGCAAAATCTGTACAGGATTTTTTCCATACATAACTGCCTTTCCTGGTACATAATTGAGAAGTGATTTATTCTTGAGCTGTGAGAGTAATGAGTGTGACCGAGGTCCAGCAGAGCAGTTGCAATGTGGTACGCTCCTGAGGTATTTCTCTGTGTGTGGCTTTTAAGGCAGAACTTCTTACAAGCAGAGAATGTGATTTCCTATTGTATTTAGTGCTACTATTCCATAGATTAATTGGCAACTCTCTGGATATTACAATCAATGTTAAAAATAATTTTACTGATTTCACGTTTCTGGAATTTATTCCAGTGTGAAAAGGGAGTTATGCTTGCACGGTTTAGAGCGATAACTTCTGTGATTAAAAGTTGACATTTTAATAGCAGTCAATGCTCTTTTGATTGGCATTGTGCCAATAATATGTATGTTTCTAACAATTGCTTACAGTTTACTTAGGAAAGGATGCAGAAACTGTAGTCTTGGATTGAATATTCTTTTCATGCTTTTAAGTTTTGTGATGAAAGTAAACAAGTTTCTGCATAGGAAAACTAAATGATCATATTTTTAACACCTCTTTTTATGTCATTTCTTTTGAACATTTAAGATCATTAAGAACTTTAGGTTTATGAAGAAATATTTAATCTTTGTGGTCTTTTCAGATACAGTTAAGAAACTCCAAGACCAAAAGCATGACATGGAAAGAGAAATCAAGACACTTCACAGGAGACTTCGGGTAGGATGAATTTTCATGTGCTGTCTCACTGGAAAACATGGTTTTCTGAAATTTGTGTTGTTACTTCAGTCAGTAGATGGGGTAGGATATCGGCCACACTGGGCTGAAAGCAAGTGCCATTATTTTACATTGGGACTGGCACTTCTTTTAAGGTAGGAGAATGTACTGGTAGTTATTTATGGATAGATGTGTTTTGAAAATAAAGTTTATTAACTTTTGAGTTTAAAATCACAGAGCAGGCTGTTTGTATATGAGGTTTCTATGTTCTCTGAGTTGGATTGGCTGCCAGCACCCATGTTGCTAAGATGTGCAGGGACAGTGCTAATCATAGACCCTGAGTCCTGACCCAGTTGTTGGAGCTGCTTTCATGGTACCAGAAAATTGCTTTGAGGATGAGAGGACTCAGGCAAGGACCAGCTGTGGTTCTGGGGGAAGTGAAGTCCCTGGGGAGATGTCTCCGCCCAGCCACACCCGCATCCTTCTGTCTGTGGGAAGCGGCAGAGCACTCAGTTCCTTACGCCTCTTTGTGTGACTGTGTCTGCCTGCACTGAGTTCAGTTTTTCTTCTGGCTTCCTCTTCCTTTTCCTTTACTTTAGATTTTTTTTCCTGCTTGTTTTTGATGTCAGGATATTTATAGTTTTTTACTGTGTGGTTCACATACCATTTATATACCTTCTTGAGAGTTCCAGAGGTAAAGCTCTAAATTTTTGATGATATTTATTTTCATAACACTTGCTTTGAAACTTGCATGAGGAAGAGAAGTCTAAAATTTTTCTTCATTAATATTTATTGAGCACTCTGAATACTTAATGCCTCAGAAGGAGGATCAGATGGCAAATCTTCCCTCATTAAGAACAAGTTCACTGATAAAGAGTTGCTTTGTTTTAAAAATAGATAGCAACAAGTCTTGGGATTCAAAAAAGTCATGATTCCAGAGTATGACTTGTTAGGGCAAACTAATCATAAACTTTACTGCTTTTAAGTAAATCTTCATCGCTTTGTTTTGGAAATAAGAGTTTAGTTTTTTAATGTAGGAAGAATCTGCAGAATGGCGGCAATTTCAGGCTGATCTCCAGACTGCAGTGGTCATTGCTAATGATATCAAGTCTGAAGCCCAAGAAGAGATCGGTGATCTAAAGCGACGGCTACATGAGGCCCAAGAGAAAAATGAGAAACTCACAAAAGAATTGGAGGAAATAAAGTCACGCAAGTATGTTCTGAGACACCGGTTGTGTTTCAGTAAGGAACAGATGTGGCCCTGGTGCTGCTCTTTGTCCTGACGCTCACTCACAGTGCAGCCCTCTTATTTCTCTGTAGACTGGAGGTCTGGAAGCAGGCTGTTTGGCCCTGCCTCTTGGTGGCTGTGAGCTCTCAGTTAACAGTGTTCATCTCCCTGTGCCCTGTGCCTCAGTTCTCTCAGCTGTAACATGAAGGCCCGTGAGCTACTTATATATAGTACTCTCGTGAGTAAGAGAGCGAATGCTTGCAGAGGAATTGAAGCAGCCATCAGTAAACTTAAGTTACCAATTTGGAAAAACAATTGATCAGTACAGCGTAAGTTTCTTTCCATCACTCACTTGAGGAATTTCCATTTTTTTTTTTCAAAGTCCTCCAAATTAGTACCTTCCACACAGAGATCATTGGAAATTCATAAAAATGGCCACATGAGATTATACCTGTGATGTTTTGAGTTCCCACAGTAACATTCCATCTGAGTTGGGGTACGAGTTTATGTGTCAGAAATGCTTCATTTGATAGTTACCCTGAGTATAGAACTTGGTTCTGTCTGTCCACCCATCCATCTATCCATCTGCCTGTCATGCTAGGGATTACCCTAGGGCCAATCACTCTACCACTAAGCCCTAAAATTCTGTTCTTGAAGGATCATTCCATGGGATCCTGAAAGTTTACTAGTCTTTATGTATCAAGGAGATGCCTACCAAAAGGCGCAGCATCTTGAGTTGGAAAGGTGGAAGTGGTTAAGAGTACTTACTGCTTTTCCAAAAGATCTGAGTTTAGTTCCAGCACTCTTGTCAGGCAGCTGGGGACTAACTCCAGCTCCAGGGAACATGTTGCTCTCTTCTGGCCTCTGCAGGCACCCCCACACGCACTATTAAATGATGAGAGAGCCATCTTGTACTGTGCTGTCGTCAGAGTGATGGAACCTTCCAGGGCCCCTTGTACTTAGTCTTCATAATAATACTAACCAGAAGTTGATGGTTTGCACTGATTTTTGCATTGATAGTGAAGAACAAAGGTCAACTTGATGACCTAGGGCCTTCGTATCAAAGTCTAGCTCATTATAACATGTGAAAACTTTTTTTTTAAGTGCAAAACTGCCTAACAAAACATGGGTTTCCCTTAAAAATACCCTTGTTGAAAGGTTTACCAAATCCCAGCCTTGGAGTGCCCTGTTTCCAACCTTCCATGTGATAAGTGGAAGTGTGAGCCGCCACTTCCACTTTAAACCCTGTGTCCAGGTGTGAGGTGGCTGAGGCGAGCACCGTGTTGGCCTCGGTCTGAGCTGCTTTCTCCTCGTGGGGCAGCATCTGAATTTCAGGGGAGTTCCTTGAAAGTGATGAGGTCCATTGAGGGTAACAACTGCTGGTATTTGTTGATGACGAAATGTCAGTCTTCAAGGGAGCCTGAGAATTTTGGAAAACTTTTTTTTCTGCCACTGCGAAATGAAGATTTAAAGAGACTTTTTTTCTTTTAAATTGTATTTGTTTATTTTGTGTTTGTACCACTCTGTACATCTGGAAATTAGAAGGCAACTTGTAAAAGTTGGTTTTCTCCTGCTATGTGTGTTCTGGGCATCAAACTCAGGTTGTCAGACCTGGCAGCAAGCAGCTTTACCTGATAGATAGCCATCTCACTGGGCTTGGAGTTTTTTGGTGCTATCATTAGTACTAGCAAATATGACTTAAATGTGTTATATAGTTAAAGGCATCTGAATGAAATGTCTGTGAGATGCCAGTGTTTTTGTTATGATCAATATATGATGTTATAGAATCAGATGGGTAGGAAATTCTTTCAAAGTCTATAATAGACCAGTGGATTTTAATGGATAAGATAGGAGAGGTTTATTTACACAGCTTCATTTTCTGCATCATAGCTGGCTTTTCTTCTTGGAGTGCTAATTCTCAGACACAGCTTCATTCACACTAATCTAGTGCTGTGGTGCTGTGTCATGTCTCCAGTCTGCAGCTTATTTCCCCTCTGGTACTGCTGATTTAACCCAGGGTCTTCTACCTGTTTAGGCAGGGGCTCAGGACTAAGTTACTTTTCAGCCCAGCAAAAGTTTAGTAACCAGAATATAGTTGTCATCTAAGCAGTTAAATTCTATCTATCTATCTGTCTGTCTATCTATCCCACCCATCCACTCATCCACCCATCCACCCATCCACCCACCTATCCATCCATCCATCCATCATCCATCTATCTAATTATTTTGAGACAGGGTCTCTCTGTATGTAACCTGCTGTTTTGGAGCTCACTATACAGACCAGGCTATCCTTGCATTCACAGAGATCTGCCTCTGCCTCCACAGTGCTAAGATTAAAGGCATGTACTACCTCACCTGGCTAAATACAGTCTTTTAAAAATGTAATAGGCTGGAGAGATGACTTAGTGGTTAAGAGCACTAATTGCTCTACCATAGATCTTGAGTTCAATTCCCAGCAACCACATGGTGGCTCATAACCATCTGTAATGGGACCTGATACCCTCTTCGGGTGTGTCTGAAGAGAGTAATAGTATACTCACATACATGAAATAAATAAGTTTTTTTAAACATAAGATACATTATTCTTAGCAATTTTTGAATTTGGAAAATAAAGTTTTTTTTATAAAATAGTTTTACTGCTTTTCAAACAGTGTCTCATTAAGACAGTAAAATGTTTTATGGTCTTAATTGACTTTATGAGCTTTTCTAGTCTGTTGGAGGGATTCTCTGGGGATTATAGTAGTTTACCTCTTCTTAGGAAGTTGGAACTTTTGGTCTTACTCCTTTGTGTGTCTCTGTGAAGCAGTGTTTAGCTGGAACCAGCATAGATTATCTCTGCTAGTGAATTCCCCCGTGCCTGAGAAGGGCTGCGCCTTACTGGCAGCACAGAACCGGAGATTCCCAGTTGAGTCAGGCTGAGGCCGGTCTGCCTCCTGACTTATTGCTAATTGATTACTGATGTCCTCACCTGACACTTAATGCAGATGGAATTTGATGGCTATTTAACTTGCTTAGGATCACCTGATAGGAACATTTCAGTATCATTTCCTGCTGTCTACCAGGCAAATAATATTAGGTCAGGCAATTGTGTTCAACTGGTACAATTAAAAAAGCTAAAAAACAAAAGGCAAAACCAAAAACCTGACTCTAATAACTTTAATGCTTTTCAGTCAGAAATTTTAAAATGGGCATTTTCTCATACATGCAATACCTTTCTTTATTTTACTGTTTTTAGGCAAGAGGAGGAGCGTGGCCGGGTGTATAACTACATGAATGCTGTTGAAAGAGATTTGGCAGCCTTGAGGCAAGGAATGGGACTGAGTAGAAGGTCCTCCACTTCCTCAGAACCAACTCCCACAGTAAAAACCCTCATCAAGTCTTTCGACAGTGCATCTCAAGGTAACTTGATTATGAGTCTGTGGATTGCAAGGCTTATGGTTCTGCTCACATGGTGTATCTTCCTTGTTCGGCATTCTGTATCACCACATGCCGTATGCTCTTAGTTTCATCAGGTTGGCTATGGTGTCATACAGTGCCATATAGCATCACATAGTGCTTCATGGTATCATGAGCTAAGGCCCATTCTACAACGTTCGGAATGTACCCCAGTTTAGAAATCCTGGTCTCAGCTGCATGCTTTACTTCCCAGGCCACCCAGTATCTTTTCTCCCTAGGTGAATCATCCTCATTCCTGTGACTTCTTGTATCTTCTTTATGTGCAGAATTCTGGATACATAATGATAGCTCCCAATCTTCCTCTGAATTTCTCAATCCTGTGTACCCAGGTGCCTTGTTGACCCTGACACTTGAGCATCCTTATGCCAGACCAGATCCCATTCTCTGCTTCTTCTGCTTCATTGTTCCCCATCTCTATTGTCAACAGAGTTCACCCAGTTACCGAGACCAGAAACCTAGGAACCTCACTGTTGAGCCTCCCCCATGAGCTTTCTTGTTCTCTTTCCTCATCTCTAGAGACAAAGACACATTTGACTATTAACTTCAGTAAACTTGGAATTAGTCTTATTTTTTGCCTTTGAGAGAGTTTTTCTTGTTTAAAATTCTGGATAATTGGAATGAAGTTCAGATCAAAGTTCTGTAACCTCAGGCTACTCTTCTGTACACTGCAAGCTAGACTCTTAATGATATAGCTCTTACAATATGAACCCTGAAGATATATCTGCAATCTGTCATAAAAGCTGTATACTGTCTCTGTCTGTATGTCTGCTGCTGTCTCTCTGTCTCTCTCTGTGTGTTTGTGTTTGTATGTTTGTATTGGTTATTGAGATAGGGCCCTACTATGCGGCCCAGGTTGACCTAGATAGAAGTAGCTCAATCTAGTTTCAACTTGTGATCCTTCTGCCTCTGCCTCTGCCTCTGAAGTACTGAGGTTATAGGTATATGTTACCTTGCCTGCCTCTTAGTTTCTTAAAACTATATAAATAGTGATGCTAGGGCTGGAACCTGGGGCCTCATGCGTGCTACAATGCTTTATGTAGTATTTTAGCCAAACACTGTGATTAAATAGCAGAAGTGAAGTGCTGGCCTAGAGCAGCAACTGTTAGTCTGGTTGAAGAAATTCCTGTGCAGGACCATGCTGCACCATGCTGTGTCTGTCCTTAACTTTCTCATTTGCTGTTTTCCTAGTTCCAAATGCTGCTGCAGCTGCAATCCCTCGGACACCTCTGAGTCCAAGTCCCATGAAAACCCCTCCTGCAGCTGCCGTTTCTCCCATGCAGGTAAGAGCCTAGGATCGTTGAAGGCTCAGAAAGCTTTAAATATGCATGTTAGATCCTCTTTTTCAGTCATGCACATGTCTCAGGTGAACAAATGACTGCCTCAGAGGGATGTTTGTTAGATTTGCTTGGTAAATACCATGAGTATGTGTCATTGAGGCAAATTATAAATGTAAATTGTGATGCTGTTCTGGAAGCTTTGATCTCTCTCTAAGATGGTAGGTGGCACATTTTATCTTTTGCTGTCTAATAGACCATTTCAAATCTTGCAGACTTAATGGCTGGAGAGATGACTTGAGCAGTGATGAGAGCTCATGGGTCTCAGAGAAGACCTATGATCCGTTTGCAGCACCCTGTGACCTGAGCTCCTTGGGTGTATCTGACACCCTTTTCTGGGCTTCCTTGGCACACCTGAATGCAAGCTCACATATCTATACATTTGCACATACACAACCCAGAGTTAAATGTTAGTCTACTCAAGGCATGGATTGAGAGAAGTGCTGTTCATTGAAGGCCATTTGGCACAGTCAAGCTCAAGGATATGACTTGCTGATCCATTATAAAGAACTTGGAGAATTGCTATTCTTAGCCATTGTTGGAGTGCATCCTGGAGCAGGGCAGAGGGCTGTTCTCTGTAGTACTCCAGAGACCCTCTTGTTAGGCTGTTTTCTCAGCCACTTTCAGAATATGCCTGAAGCAAAATACTTTAACATGGGTGAGAATAGCCGAACTAGTCTTCTGTAAATACAAGTAGCAGTGGCTTACTCCCTAAAGTTAGGCCTTGGGACATTTTCTTTTTTAATTGACATTTCATGATTGGCCCTGTGGCTTGTGAGTGGACTTTTAAACTCTTACAGTCTAAGATAATTACAGCCTCTCAGCCAGTGTGCATTTTCATGTTTATACAAGATGTCTTCTTCATTTTAAAGGAAGGCAAGGAAACTCCATGTTTTACCATGTTTTAGATTTAATGCTTTGTAGATGTTCTTTATTAATCAGATTTGAAATCTAAAGGTACAGAGCAAGATGCCAAGTAAAACAAGCCTCAAATAAGATGAATAATGTACAGCTTCTGTCTGCTTGTTTGCTTGCTTGTTTTTCAGACATGGTTTTTCTGTGTAGTGCTGGCTGTACTATAGACCAGGCTGCCTTGAACTCAACAGAGATCTGCCTGCCTCTGCCTCCCAAGTGCTAGAATTACTGCCTGGATAGGTTTTTAAAAACTTCATGGACAGGAATCCTTGTTATGTGGTTAAAACAAGAGTTGTCTCAAACAAACGGAAAGCTGGGTAAAATGTAGGAAGCCATTGTTTTCAGACATTGCACTGCTATGGTCCCCGAAAAACAATACTGACAGATGAGGGAAGTCCTGCTGAGGCTCTCTTTTCCTGGAGGCAGTTTCTAGGTTGTGGTTTAGGGAGGATGATCTAACTTGGAACAGAAAAGGATATACCAGTTAGATCTGAGGCTACAAAACAACATTCAAGGAAGAAGAAGTTGCTAGACTTTTCAGGGCAGAGCTGCCTTTCTCTGATTGAAGTGAAGCCCTATATGGCCTGGCAGGAAGACTTTTCAGACAGACGCTTTCTGTAGTTTATACAGGGCATGGAATCCTGTGATTTCATATCACCCACTATGAAGAACCTCCTTGAACAGATAAGGGAATAAAGTATATCTAGCTAGCTCTTGAGTGCTTGATAGCCTAGGTCTGCCCAAAAGACTGTAAAAGTAACTTCCAGAAGGATCAGGAGAGCTATAAATAACTGTCTAGGCGGTCTGTAACTCCCAGTGAGCCAGGTACTGTAGGCATTGTGTGTGTGCTCTGCTCTTGGTGAGTGTTGGCTGCCCGACTCCATGACTTGTGTGCTCTGCTCTTGGTGAGTGTTGGCTGCCTGACTCCATGACTTGTTTCTAATGAATAGCAGCAGTGACATAATGGCACTTCTCAGAGAAGGTTAGAAAGTTGACTTCTGTTGAGAGTGTTACTCTTAAATTCACTCTTCTTGCTACTTAGGTTCACCCACTCTGAGGAAACCCTCTGTAGTTGCCACATTGTGAGCTTGTTTGTGCCAAGGACCATTAAGTAATCTTAGAAGTGGCTCTGAGTCTCATCAACAACCACTGCTGACAAACTTGTAATCTGGAGATTTCCCCTATACCTTACCTCCAGTCTGTCTTTGTGATAACAGATAGCTAGATTTGCCTGCTCACTGAAGGCCTGGAGCTGGAGTTATCTAGCTAAGCTTTTGATCCATAGAAATCATGAGATCATAAATGTTTATTGTTTAAAGTCACTGTAAAATATTGGGGTATTTGTCGTACAGTGTACATAATTAATATAGTAGGTTATTTCTGCTAGCTAAGACTGCCAAAACAGTCTTAACAATTTTTTAATAGAATCCAATAAAATAAGATGTAGTTTTATATTTATATAGAAATGCAAAGAGATTTGAGTATGTGAAAACATTTGGAGGACTTGATTTCAACATTTGCAGCATGACACTAACAGTATGTTTCATTCTGGAGAGAGATCAGGGAGTGGATGGAGGCCTGGGGTAGATGAGCTGATTCAGCACAGCTGTCAGGGTTATGTAGTATGAGGGTCGAGAAAGTATATGACATACTGAGGTTGACCAGTAGACTCAAAATGATGGCACTGTACATAAAGATTCTAGACAGCAACAGTAGTGAAAATATTTGTATTCTTTGAGCATGTGAAGGCTTCTTATTTAGGATACACACATGAACAAATGAGTCATAAAAACAACTGATATTTGGGTGTCAGGATTTTTAAAATTTGTCTTAAACACATGGCAAATAAGCAAATATTGTAAATATATGCTCTTATACCATGCATAAGTATGTGAAGTATACTTGCATGCAGTAACTTGAAGACAGCGTGTACTACAGGGCAAGCGATCTATATGTAAGCATATGCGAGGGTGGTCAGCATCAGCAGTCATCAAGGAGATGGAAGTGAAGCTCACAGTAAGATAGCAGTGCATACTGTGGGCAGAATGAAAGGTTAGCGGTGTGAAGATGTGAATAAGCTGGGCCTTTTGCGGAGCTCTTACGAGAAAGCAAAACAAGTAGCTGGAGGTTTGTTAGATTTTAAAGAGATAGGTCTGAGGGTTGGGGTGTAGAGGCAGAGGTAGGTGGATCTCTGAGAGTTTGAGGCCAGCCTGGTCTATACCTAGCAAGTTCCAGGACAACCAGGGTTACTTAGTGAGATTTTTGTCTTTAGGGTGCTTTGGGGGCTGGAGAAAAGCCAACAAGCAAATAGAAGTGCAGAAAGAAGCGTGGACAGTCTGTTAGGTATCTTATAGGTTGGAGCAGTAATGAGGGAAGGGTGTTTAGGCTGCTGTATTTGACTACATCAGGGGACAAGGAAACACCTAATAGCGCTTTTGTCAGGGGTACCGATTAAAGGCCGCAGCCTAATCCAGGGAAGTTGTCAAATTATCGAGTGGGAGACATAGTTGAGGTCTGTTTGGAATGGGGACAAGAAAAAACAATAAAACCACTATAGAAATATTTCCATATTTCAGTTTGGAAATTAATTTTGTATTTAGTGAATTGGCATATGGATATTTAAGTTCTTTAAACAAAAAAATTAAGTTTTATTCAGAGTGCCAGAGGCTGTTAGGATCAGTGGTATATGTTACTATAATAGGGTCCCAAGGAAGTGTCTTTGTGTAGAGGGAGTGTCCTTGTCTTGACTGTGCCAGTATTGTGATGCTACCATTAAAGGAAACCAAGTGAAGAGAATGCTGGCTATATTATTTCTTAAAACCACATGGGAATAGAAATGAGTTAATTTTTATTTTATATGCATTGGTGTTTTGCATCACATTTTTCTATGTGAGGGTGTCATATACCCTAGAACTGGAGTTACAGACAATTGTGAGCTGCCATGTGGGTGCTGGGAACACCGGTCCTCTGGGAGAGCAGCCAGTGGGTACTCTTAACCACTGAGCCATCTCTTTAGCCCCATGAATTTTTTTTTTTTTTTTTTTTTTTTAGTCTACAGATCACACATTGTATGTGTCTATTGTGTGTTTATACCTTACCACAGCAGAACAAAGGAATTATTCATCGTTTATAATTAAACATCTACTTTTGGAAGCCTCTGTTTTTTCTGTGATTCTTGGGACTAGACTTTACATGCCTTTGTTTTCATTTCAGAGACATTCCATAAGTGGTCCAATCTCAACCTCCAAGCCTCTGACAGCCTTGTCAGATAAGAGATCAAACTATGGAGAACTTCCTGTACAAGGTACAGCTAACATGTTTACATCATTTCACTGTTTTGTTAATTTTTACATTCTTTGGCTAAATTACTTATTTCCTTAGTGCTGCCATTATGCTAGCTGATCTGGCATATCCAAAGTGTTTATTAACATGTCCTAACTACAAGCAGGGAAATGAATGAATTAAGTGGCACCAAATGACTTAGAAAGAGTCACCTGCATGGCATGTCTCACTCTCATCTCTAGAAATACATTGCTGACTAAAAGCCTGTATGGTCCTGGTCTATAGAGATTTACTTTTAGTAACCATGCTGTTTGGCGGTTGAGTGCCTTGGATTAGGAGGAGAGACGAGCCTGAAGGCTAAGAAAAGTAGAAATCACCTTCCCTGTACTTCTGCCACCTCAGCATTCATCCATGCTGTTTTTGTGTGTGACCTTTCCACTCTGTGCAGAGCATCTACTAAGAACATCTTCAACCAGCCGGCCCGCCTCTCTTCCAAGAGTCCCTGCTATGGAAAGTGCCAAGACCATCTCAGGTAATGACTTTCATCTGAAACATTATTAAAAACAAAAACATCCTGGAAGTTTTTACCTCCCCACATTGTAATAGATGACATGTTGAAGGTCTATCTTTCTGAAAGTTGAGAGTTAGATATGCAACGACTGATTTGAAGAATTAGTCAAAACACACCCAAAATCCCTAGAAGCTGCTTGTGGGTATGCTAAAGCCCCTCCCAGCGCCAGCGCAGAAGCTTACTGGGCTTGTCTCAGCATTTCGCTGCTGACATTACTCTCCCTTGTGGCCTTTTCATTGCACCTGGAAAGGAAAAGTCTTGATAGCTCTGCTGTGGTCTGTCTGCTGTCCTCCTTACATGGAGTGAGCACGCCCTTCCCTCTGTCCTCTCACCCTTGCTTCCAGCGGACTGCAGAGAAGGACTGACATACTCACAGAAAATGTTGTCTCATCTCATAGCACAGCACTTTACAGACCTACTGCTTTAAGACATACAGTGTACTTGAAAAAAAAAGAATAGCCATAAAATTATGCTTTAAAACATGTAAATGCAGCATTCTACAGTCATTTAATATGAGAGAGCATCTGTGCCTTCCGGAGCTTTAGGGTAACACTTTACTAATGCTGCGTGTTTGTCCTGATTTCATTCAGATCTTGTTAGCCAGCCAGGCATAGGTGTGGCAGCACACAGCTGTGTTCATGTGCAGAGGCTGAGGCAGGAACACTTCGAAGTTCCAGGACGGTTTTTTTCTGGTGTCAGCCTTGCAGAATTAATGATGGTTGCCTGATACCTTTTCCTTTCTGTCTCGTGGTGTGCGTTTGAAGCTGCATCCAGCTCTGTAGAGATGCCTCTTTCCTTCCTCCTCTCTTTCAGCAGTGCTTGCTGCACTTAGAGGAGTGTGCTTTCTTTAGTTGTGGGTACTGGGTAGTTGCACATGCTGCTTTGGTTTTGAGTTGTGTTTGGGTAGTCCTTGATGTGTACCAGGTAGACACTGTGAATGCTACATATTAATAAGGCACTTGTTCACCTAAGATGTGATATGCTTTGTATTTGCACTACCAACCTTTCACAGGTTTTAGATTCTCTACTTTTTTATGATAATGTCTCATTCAGTAGTCCAGGCTAACCTCATGTTCATAGTAGGCCTCCTGCCTCAGTTTGAAAGTACAGGAATTCTAGACATAAATCACTGTTGCCAGCGACATGGGTGTTCTGAGTGAAAACTAAACCCAGTCATGAGTGGGTTCAAGGAGTAGCTCCTCCTCTCACATGGTAATATCTGTTCTTTAGGACTATTCAGAAGAAATTCTCAAGCTCAAACTAAAACAATTTAAAGCATGTACAAATATAAAAAAGTTCATCATATCTCCATCTTCTTCCCACCCCTTTCTTCACTTCTCTGTGTTCCCCTACACAGTTACTTTTTTCATATGTACTCACATGATTTTATGACCTGTATAGCATCCAGGAACCACAAGTGAGAGGAAACATATTTGTCTTTGTGAGATTGGCTGAATTCATATAAACAGTATAAAATATCAGGAGACTGTCTCATTAGAGTGTATGTCGATTTCCCGGCAATGATGAAAATTTGTTCTTTTTGGTATGGAGAAAAAATCCACTGTGTGCACATTCACAGTTGCTTTGTCCCGTCCTCTGTTGTGAGATCCTAGCTTGCTTCCATGACTCAGCTCATGTGAATAGTGCTACAGTCCACATTGAGGCACCAGTTCTTCTATGATGCCTTGATTTGGATAGATGGGAGTTCTAATTTTAGTTTTGGGTGTAACCTCCATATTGAGTTGCACAGCGGTTGGACTAATTTATATTCCACAATGACTTTCTCATAGTGTCTCGACGGAGTAGTGAAGAAATGAAACGGGACATCTCTGCGTCCGAGGGAGCGTCACCAGCCTCTCTCATGGCTATGGGCACCACATCACCACAGCTCTCCCTCTCTTCCTCTCCCACTGCATCTGTCACTCCAAGTACCCGGAGCCGAATAAGGTAAGAAACGTGTTCTGTGTACTGTCCCTGGCCTTTCAGAGTAAAGGACCTGCTTAGAAGTCAGTGCTGACTGTCCCCCTTTCTCTTTTCCTGTTACTCAGTGTTGACTTCTGTTTTGTTTGAAACTAGAAATGGCTCAGTAAGTGTAGGTGAGACATCTTCAGTCTGAAAACTCAAGTGCTTGCCTTTTGAGTACCAACGTTAAAGCTTGAACATTTCAGACTTTGTGTTTTCTAATTAGAGATGTTCTACTGGTAAATTCTATGCAGATACTTCAAAATCAGGAACTTGCTTTTGGGGATAGTGTTGCTCAGTGGTTGAATACTTACTTAGTAAAGGCCTTGGGTCCAATTCCCAGTGTCATAAATAAGTAAGTAAATAAGGTGGAGGGAGGACAAAGAGAAAGAAGCAACACAAGTAGACACAGGAATGACCACACTCAGTACTCAGAGGATGGAAGCATGAAGACTGTGTGCTAGCCTTGGCTACAAAGTAAGACTGTCTAAAACAGACAGACGAACTAGAAAAAACTCAGAAATCCAAAATACTGTCCAACCCATGTATTATGAAGTGGAAATGTGGGCATCCTGGTAGAGATTAGAGAAGGCTTCCTAAGGAGGTAGAACCTGCAAGAAGCCGTAGGATTGTGGATACGACATTATTGACAAGATAAGTAACTTGAATCCATGTAGGAAAGGGATGACTGAGTGTGTAGTCTGGGCACATACATGATGTAGGAGATGCTATGTGGGTTCAGGACACAGATACAGCCAGCCAGAGGCCTATGCCTACTGTCTTAGGACAGAGTAGAAGCCATGACTGAGTAGCTAGCTGATGGGACCTCTGTGAAGTCAAACTGGCCCACTTTGTTGAGGTGCGAGGTAATGAGTGGAATGAATAAGTTGAGATGATGAAAGAAGTTTGTTCTTCTGCAGGAAAGTCCAGAAAACTAGTTAAAAGGACATTTGTTCTAGTATGGTGGGTCAGGGTTATCAAGGGTTGGAGAACCCAAGAAAGGCTGGGTCCAGGAGTTTTTGCAAAGGCAACAATGACTTTAACAATAGATTTCTATGTAAGGCATGCAGGCCTAGCAACCGTGAGTAAGACTCACACTGGACATCAGACAACAAGGTGCTGTGCTAATCATTGTTCAGAAGTACATAGAAGTATGAGTTCATGTTTTAGAAGTTCTTTCTGGCAGAAGCTACTCTAAGTAAGAGCTCAGCGGAATGGTAACACATCCTATAAATCATATAGGAGACAGAAGCAGGTGCCTCTGTGAGTCTGAGACTAGCCAGGACAAATAATCAGACCTTCTTCTCCCCTACACACACACACACACACACACTGTAGGAATGAGGGAGACTGTTGACAGGTAAAAAATTAAGCCTAGGAGGCCTGGGAAGAGCTTCAGAAACTTCACTATGTATTAATTTCTAGGTTTTAAGGTTAAAGTGTAGCACTTGACCATTCAAACTCAAATTATGAACTTTAAAAAAGATTATTGCAGACATAGGAGCTTACTACCTTGAACTTTAGATCTTCTACCTTAGTTTCCCAGGTATTGAGATTATAGGCTTACATCACATGCCTGATATATGAACATACTTTTCTTTGTTTGTTTATTTTTATTTATTTATTTTTTTAAAGATTTATTTATTTATTATATGTAAGTACACAAACACTCCAGAAGAAGGTACCAGATCTTGTTACGGATGGTTGTGAGCCACCATGTGGTTGCTGGGATTTGAACTCATGACCTTTGGAAGAGCAGTCGGGTGCTCTTACCCACTGAGCCATCTCTCCAGCCCCATGTATGTTTATTTTTAAATTGTCTTTATTTTTATTTTATGTGTGTTTTCCCTAAATGTATGTCTGTGAACCATGTCTATGCAGTGCTCCCAGAAACCAGAAGAGGGCATTGGATTCCCTGGGCTGTCTAGTGGTTGGTGGGAATCAATCCAGCTTGGGTCCTAGGGAAGAACAGTCAATGTTCTTAACTTCTGGGCCATCCCTCCAGCCCCATGAACTAACTTTTAAAGCCATACCTCTTGTGTGACCAACCTCTGAGGAGTGTAAACCCATAAGCAGTACATTTTATGCATAAGTAGACAGTGCAAGGCTGCAGCAGCTTGGCCATTCTGCCATGCCAAAGACTTGTTAGGCGCAGTGGACCACATATGTACCCTGAGGACTCAGGAAGATGAGGCAGAAAGGTGAACTCAGGAGTTTGAGCTCAGCCTGGGACACAGTGAGCTTTTATCTTAAAAATTAGGGTATACTTAATATTGTTTAGAAGTGATATATAGTTTGTTTGTTTGTTTGTTTTTGCAGTGGTGGAGATTGAACCTAGGCATATTCTAGGCTGGCTAGCTTCCTCCCCCCAGTCTCTCTGCTTGTGATGTTTGAATATGCTTGACCCAGGGGGTGGCACTGTTGGAGGTGGTGTGTCACTGTGAGCTTGGGTTTTAAGACCCTCCTCTTAGCTTCCTGGAAGTCAGTCCACTCCCAGTTTCCTGTGGAACAAGATGTAAAACTCTCAGCTCCTTCTCCAGCTCCATGCCCGTCTGGTTGCTTTTTTGCTCCTGCCACAATGATAATGGACTAAACCTCAGAACTTACAAGCCAACCTCAATTAAATGTCCTTTACAAGAATTGTCGTGGCCATGGTATCTCTTCACAGAAATGGAAATCCTAACTAATATACTATTTATCTATCTATTTTGAGACTAGGAACTTTCACCAAAGCCTAGACAAGTCTTGAACTTGTAGTCTTCCTGCCTCACCTCAGAAATGGTGGGGAATGGTGGGATTACAGTCCCGCCCCACCAGGCTGGACTTAGGCTTGTAATATAGTTTTGGTTTTGGTGTGTTGTTGTTGTTGTTGCTTTGAGACAGGGCCTCGTGAATTTTGTATGTACCAGGGTAGTGTAGAAATTCACAGAACTCTCCTACCTCTGCCTTCTGAGTGCCTTTGCATATAGTGTAATATATGTTTTTAATGTTTATTGCTATCTCTTTTTTTCCTCCATATCATAAAATATAAAATAAAATTATTTTTACTATATGATATTTTATGTATGGATATTTTGCCTGAACATATATCTGTGTACTGCATGCACACGTGGTATCTGCAGAGGCCAGAGAAAGGCATTGGGTTCCCTGGAACTGGAGTTACAGACCATTGTGAGTTGCCATGCCAGTGCTTGGCATTGAACCTGGGTCCTCTGGAAGAGCAGTCTGTGTTCCTAACCACTGAGCCATTTCCATCCCTATTGCCATGTCTTCTCTGTCTCACTTGCCTAATTTTGAGCTCTTCATCTCACAAAACCTTGTCCTTTGTAGTTACAGTGAATACTGTTGAAATTGATGAGAGCATTAAGGACATAAGGAGATGAAAGGGTGGAAATAAACTAAAGCATGTTATGGAGTTAAGCAAGGTATTGAATAAAAGGCCCAGAGCAGTTTATATGTTGCCATATTGTGTTGAGCACCCTGGAGTACAGCCTATTACTCAGGAATGCTCTCAATACAGAATGTTTGTTGCCATGTGGATGAAGAGTAGAGTTCCTCCCTTTAGCCTTGACAGCTGTAGGTCTATGGGACCACAGACAGAAGACTGATGGTGAAATTAAATAAAAAGCTGTGTCGAAGCATAAAATGGCCTAAGTTTTGTGTATTTTTCTATTTATTTGAAAGTGCAGAGAAGTGCTGTGATCTTATTGTAGGACTCAAATATTTCAACTTGGGTTCCTTATTTTCACAAATTAGGGAAGAAAGGAAAGACCCCCTCTCAGCATTGGCAAGAGAATATGGAGGCTCCAAGAGGAACGCCTTGTTGAAGTGGTGTCAGAAGAAAACAGAAGGCTATCAGGTAAGGAGAGGGTTCTCTCATTCCATTGAAGCAGTAGCTGCACAAGTGCCACCTACCACGACTGACTGTGTACCTTACATTCAGATGGTTCTGTTTGGTTGGTTGTTTTCAAGACTGGCATCCTTGGCTGTCCTAGAGCTCACTCTGTAGACTAGGTTAGCCTTGAACTCAAAGATCCGCCTGTCTCTGCCTCCTGAGGGCTTGATCTAAAGGCTTGTGCCATTACTGCCTGGCTAAAATGATTTTTATACTGAATTTTAGGAACACATTCTCAAGTTCATAGTGAACTTGGTTGAGTGTCCCTGGGACAAAATAAGTTTGTGTTTGAAAAGTAACCAGTTTCCAGGTACTGTAAATGAACACCTTTAAAACTCTTACTTATTTTGTATTTGTGAATGTACCTGTGGAGGCCAGGGGACAGCTTCAGACATTGCTTTTCTCCTTCCACAGAAAGGGGCAGGGTTCTAGTTCAGGTTGTCTGTCAGCTTGTGCTGCAGGCACCACACCCACTGAAGAATCTCAGCCCTTCCAGGTTAAGTGCTTCTGTGGAGATGATGTCTGGATAAAGACTGAAAACATACACACTCCTCTTAAGATAGTTTAGTATTAGGTTTATATCTGTTCTCACAGCATTTGGCCATTCCTGTTGGGATACCTGCCACTCCTTCCTCTGTCTCCTAGCATTTTACTCAGGGTTTATTTTAGATGATGTTAAATATGACTGTGTGAAGATGACTTAATTCCACATAAGTTAAATGTATTCATTATCATCCTGCTAAAAAAAGTACTTTATATTCCCGGTATTCTCACATAAGATTTAAGGTACAGAGACTTTTTCCAGATAGCAATTGATTTTCCTCAGAAACTTATAGAAGTACACGAAAGTGATCAGAGTTCTGTATTCCTGGGCTCATAACAACAAAATGGCCAAAAAAGAACTAACAAAAAGAAATACTGAGGTAGTAGAGGAATTAGTGAGCAATGTCTATCATTAAGAGGCTTCCTATGGACAAATGTGTACAGGACCCAGGCAATGATTGTCAGTTCATTTAGGATTAAAGACCCAAGTGTATGCAGATGTCAGGCGGCAGTAGTCACTGAGCATCAACTAGAGGGCTGCCTGTTCCTAGCTCTTGTTAGCTAAGGTGGAGATTACAGTGAGGGTATAAGGACATGGGGAGCTGTGCATCGCCAGGCACAGTGTAAAGTGTTATAACTGCTGTGAAATGATTTAGCAGTCCTCATAGAAATTCAGAATTACCATATTATCTGACTGCTACATGTAAGGATATGTAAGCAGAAGACTTGAAAACAAAGATCCGAAGAGACAGTGTAGGTATTCTGGTCTCTATAGTAGCTTAATTCACAGTAGCCAAGAGGCAGAAAGTGGAGGGATCCCAGGGACCACTGGCAAATAAGGGCATACAAAGATATTCTCAGTCCTTTGTATATAAGGCTAGTGATTTTTCCGTGTTAATTTTGTATCTTGCTGCTTTGCTGAAAGTGTTTATCAACTGTAGAAGTGATAAACCTAAAAACCTGGTGAAGATTTTAGAGTTATTTATGTATAAAATCATATCATCTGCAAATAAAGATGCTTATGCTTCTTCCCTTGCATTTGTCTCCCCTTGGTCGCCTTCCAGTGGAGTGGAGTGGAAGCTCCATTCCATTCTATTATGACTTCATGGACTAACGGACATCCTTGTCTTGGTCCTGGTTTAAGTGGAAATTCTTGAGTTTCTCTCTGTCTAGTCTTGATGTAGAGTACCTTTATTATCTTGAGGTGTATCCTTTGTATCCTTGTAAGAATCTTGCCAGGACTGTTATCATGGAAGGACATTAGCTTTTGTCAAAGGCCTTTTCTCACCCCATGAAAGGATCATGTGGGTTTTGTCTTTCAATGTATTTACATGGTTCATTACTTGATTATGGTGGAAATTGCATTTGATGTGTTCTTAAATCCAGATTGCAAGTATTATATTAAGAATGTTTGCATCTATGTTCATAAAGGAGATTGATCTGTTGTTGTTGTTGTTATTGGTGGTTTTTTTTGTGTGGTTTTGGAATCGGGGTAATTGTTGCCTTGTACGAAGGATTAGAAAGTGTTCTTCAGTTTCTAGTTTGTGGAACAATTTTACAAGTATTGCCATTAAATCTGTTTTAAAGGTCTGGTTGAATTCTGTGCTGAATCTGACTTTTTTGGTTTTTGGTTTTTGTTTGTTTTGTTTTGTTTTGTCATTGTTTGTTTGGGAGACTTTTAATTATTGTTTTTGTTTCACTAGGGGTTATAGGTCTGTTTGAATTGCTTATTTGATCTTGATTAAATTTGGTAGATTGTATATATCATATTCACCTATTTCTTTTAGGTTTTCCATTTCGCTTTGGTAAAGTTTGTCCTTTGGATTCTCTGAATTTCCTTAGTGTCTGTTGTAATGTGCCCTCTTTCGTCTCTGATTTATTAATTTGGATCTTTTGCCTCTTCTTTAGTTTGGATAAGTATTTATTTGTCAGTCTTTTTTGTTTTGTTTTGTGTTTTTTGTTTTTCCTCTAAGAACCACCTCTTCATTTCCCTGATTCTTTGTATTTTGTTGTTTCTATTTCATTCAGTTTGATTGTTTCTTACCATCCAATCTTTGAGTCAGTCACCATTTATTGCAGGTTGGTTCTCAGTCAGGATTTGGAGATTTAGCCACAGCTGAATTCTTCCTGGGTCGGGGCTGGGTAGCCAGCTGTGCTCAGCTGTGCCTCCACGCTGACCCTCTTCAGTGTTACTTACTTTACTAATCATGTTTGAGTTCCTCGTAAGAAAGCGGAAGCTGAAAACCACACAAGCTGCCAGCACCATGTTAAACCCACAGCGCTGCCTTTCTGGACTTTGATGTACTTGTGATACTGACTATAACCTCTCTGAGAGGTTCCCATGATGCCACTGGGGCTGAAATTCTGCATCAATATCCAGCTTAGCAGCTCTCCAAGTTTAACCTCTGTGAGTTTCTCCTTCAGTGACACTAGTGACGGCATCTTGCAGTCCTGGTGTCCCAACCAATGTGGATGCCGGGGACTGATTTCAAGTCCTCTGCAAGAACAGTACGTGCTATTGACTGCGGAGCCATCTATCCAGCCCTACCCATAATCTTTTTAAACTAAAAGACTTGATCTGTTAGAGTTCTTAATGTGTCAGATACCACGTAAGAAGTGCCAGAGTCCCTGTCCAAGCTGGCTGTGTGCGTGGGTGACATGTATCCTTAGGCACCAGCAGTGGGTTCAGGCCTTTGGTCTCTGCTGCCTCACACATCTCTGTTGAGAGAAGGCACGTTGTGACACTTGACTGTTGAGTGGAGTAGGAGCTGACGTGACACTTAGTATGCACTGTTCTCACAGACCTCTAAATGGACCATGAATGCTTTATGTCAAGGAAACTGTCTAATCAATGGAGAGATATTCCATATCTTCTGTCATTAATTCTTTTAAGTGGCATCCTCAAATTACTGTGCTGATGACTGTAATCTTATTAGCCATCCATTACAAAACAAGCCCCTGTGAATTCACCTTTTAGCTAACAAATACTTTTGTCTACTTTAAATCATGCCCTGCCATGCATTAAAAACACTGTAGAGTAGCTAACTCTGGAGTATTAGTGTTGGAAGGACCTAGATGCTCTGATTTATTGAGGGAGTGAACCCCCTCAAAGATAACGAACTGCCTCACTTATATTGTGATTTCACAAGCGACTTCTAGATTTTTCAAGACCTACTTTAATAAGGCTTCTTAAACACTTCAACCTTCCTTCTAGCCCACAGATCAAAGGTAGGGGAGGAAGATGGTTAATAGGAAGAGAGGGACATGGGCCTGTTTAGAAGGAGTTCGTTGGGGCAGTTCCAATCTTCATTGTCAGCAGTCCAGTTCACTCAGATCAGCAGGAGAAACTGTCAGCCTCTGCTGATTGGCATGAGAATGCTGAAGCAGCAAGAAGCAGCAGCGGGAACACCTCCAGAAGTTCTTTGGGTACATTTCTTAACAAGCAAAGATCAGCAAAGAAAGCAAGGCAAACCAATGCCAGAGCATTGGCCACTGTCTGTTGGGTTACACTTTTAGTCTTTGCGAACATCCAGTGTCCTCTCAAGAGTCCACTCCAGCAAAAGATCTCATGCTCTTTCACCAGATAGCTTCCAGAGAAACATTACATGACACAACTGAGCCAACAGAACCAGAAATTCCCATCAACAGACTCTTATTCTCTGCTCCTCAACTAGTTTTAGATCTGTGTTAATCATCATCTGCTGCATACATAAAGAAGCTTCTTCAAGGCTTAAAAGATGCACTAATCTATGAATATAATGCCAAGTCATTAGGAGTCAACCTAATTCTATGCCAGTTTAGCAGAATAGTAGGTTCTCCCCTAGGGCCCAAGACCTGTCTGGCCAAATGTTCATGGCTAATAATAGTGCCAGACATGGGTTTCATTTTATAGAGTGGGCCTTCAGTTTGACCAGAAAGTGATTGGTTTCTCCCATAGTATTTGTGACATTGTTTCATTTGTGGGCTTGTAGTGCACTACCAGGCCAGTAGTCATTTTAGCTCTCAGGGTTCACAGCTAAGTAAACCTGGTTGCTTTTCTCTTCCAGTAGTATGTATGTATAGCACCTTGCAGCTCTATGAAGCCTAGACAGTAGTGATGAATCTTACGGGTCAGTACCTGCTTGGTTTCTCTATGTTCTTCTTGTTTGCTTCTTTTGTTTCTGTGTGACTTTCAGGTCTTCGTTAGTGATCCCTTACCATATTTCCTCCTCTACCCTGCTTTCCTATCCTTACTTCAGTTTAACCCTTAGTTCTTGCCTAACAATTTTTCAAAGCTTTTAGTAAGGAGGGATCAGCATTACCCTATTTTCTTATGCCTTAATTAGCTTTGGCTGTCAACTTGTCACACCTTGAATTTAGCACTACATTCACATTTCTTTCTTTCTTTATTTATTTATTTATTGCTTGATGGCATCAGTAAGTAAGGTTTCCTTTTATTGCTACTTTGCTGAGGATTTCTTAAAAAAAAAAAAAAAATCAAGAATGAGACAGGTGTGGTGGTGCACAGCTTTAATCCCAGCTCTCACTTGGGAGGCAGAGGCAGGGGGATCTCTAGGAATTTGTGGCTAGCCTGGTCTAAAGAGTGAGATCCTATCCCAGAAAAAGGGGAGGGTAGTTCAGTGTTTAGCAGCACTGGCTACTCTTCCAGAGGACCTGGGTTTGGTGGCTAGCACCTGTGTAGCAGCTTTTAAAGTGTCTTTATCAAATGCCGCCTTCTGTCTTCTGTGGGCATGAATGTAGTGCACAGGTTGACACCCAGGCAGAAATCCCATGCATGTAAAATAAAGAATACCCCCTTTTAAAAAAAGAAAGAAAGAAACCAGGAATGAATATTGGGTTTTGTCAAATGTTTTATCTGTATCTATTGAGTTGATCCTGTGGTTTTCCTTTACACTGAGTTTTGAATGTTGAATTATTTGTATACAAAGGACAAATTTCAATGATTAGTGGAGTTTCATATTTTCTCTTTATTGTTAGAACCTCTTGTTTCTAATTGTTTCTTTATACTTTGTCAGGTGGTATCAAGATATGTTGACTTCTAGCTGGACAGTGGTGGCACACGCCTTTAATTCCAGCACTCGGGAGGCAGAGGCAGGCGGATTTCTGAGTTTGAGGCCAGCCTGACCTACAGAGTGAGTTCCAGGACAGCCAGGGCTATACAGAGGAACCCTGTCTCAAAAAACAAAACAAACAAACAAACAAAAGATATATTGTCTCCCTCAAATAAACTGTTAGGAATTACCTCTTGAGGTTTATGGAGAAATTTGTGTAAAACTGGCATTTTGTTCTTTATGTGTTTGATAGAATTTCCCAGAGAAGCTTGTGGACCTGGGGTTTTCTTTGTTGGGAAGTTTTTGTTTTTTGTTTTTTTTTTTTTTTGGTTTTTTTTGAAACAGGGTCTCTCTGTATAGCCCTGGCTGTCCTGGAACTCACTTTGTAGACCAGGCTGGCCTCGAACTCAGAAATCCGCCTGCCTCTGCCTCCCGAGTGCTGGGATTAAAGGCGTGAGCCACCATGCCCGGCCTTGTTGGGAAGTTTTTAACTACAAAATCTGACTTCTTTAACACTCCAGACTGTTTATATCTCTGTCTGTGAGTGAACTTGGTTTGCATGTGTGTTTGTTTCATCTGAGTTGGTGAGGTTTTCATGGTGTTATAGGATCCTCTGTATCTAATAGTGTGATTTATGTAGTGTCCTCTTTCCTCAGATAAATCTACCTAGAAGTTGTCAAATATATTTGTCTTACCAAAGAATCGATGTTTGGTTTGGAGTTTTATATTTTCTTTTATTTTTCTTCTCTGTTTTTTTTTTTTTTTNTTTTTGGCTTTTTAGCTTTTTGGAGACAGGGTTTCTCTGTGTAGCCCTGGCTGTCCTGGAACTCACTTTGTAGGCCAGGCTGGCCTTGAACTCAGAAATCCGCCTGCCTCTGCCTCCCGAGTGCTGGAATTAAAGGCATGCGCCACCACGCCCGGCTTTCTTTTCTGTTTTATTGATCCCACTGCAATTGTTATTTCTTTCTTATTACTTTAAGATGAAACTGAGAAAGGTCCATTGTGTTTCAGTTTCTTATGGTGAAAGATGTTATTTTGATTTGAAACTTTTCATCTTTTCTGTTGACATTTTGTAAGTTTTGGTGTATTATATTTTAATTCAGAAAACTCTTTAATATTTCTTTCATTTCTTTCCTTTTTATTTTTACTTAATTTTATTTCGAAACAGAGTTTTGCTATGTTGCTTAGGCTGGCCTTCTCCTATCTTAGTCTGCCAAGGAGGCGATTAGTTTATGACCCGTGGACTGGCCATGGCTACTTAGAAGAATAGCATTTGGTTTCTAAATATTTGAGGATTTTTCCAGAGATCTTCATGTTTCTAGTTTAATTCCAGTGTGCCCAGAGAATTCTTTCAGATTTTTTTAAGACTCCTTTGGGCCTCAGAATATGCTTTGCTAATTCAGAGGCTGCTGATCTACTGCGGCTGGAGAGATGCTGTGTAGACGCAGGGCAGTTGGGTTTCATTTGTTGAGGGTAGTGCTTGTGGCTTCCCAGCCTTAGTTTCTGTTTGCTTACTCTGTTGCCTGTTGAAAGGAAGGTATTAGAATCTCTGACAGTGGTTGCAGCTTTCTCTATCTGTAGTTCTAACACTTCGGGCACTTTGATGCTGGTCGGTAGGTTGTTGGTTTCTCTCTGTATCTCAGGCTGTCCTTGAGCCATTCTCTTGCCTCAGCACTACCACACTCTGGGATTACAGCTGTGCATTAGTTGCCTAACTCCAGACATTTCCTGGCCCATACATGTTTAGGGTTCTTTCTCTTTGCCTCTGATGTTAGGAAATGGTTTTGCTTTTCATCTCTGATATTTTTATGCTTAATTTTACTTTATCTGGTAATATTTCAATTTTCATTTTCTTTTATTCATTCAGAATGGTTATGTAGTGTGTGTGTGTGTGTGTGTGTGTGTGTGTGTGCGCACACACCACACAGTCATGCACACTTGCGCCTATCACATGTGTTTCTTTATACATGTGGAAACCAGAAGTCATGCTTAGCCTTGTTCCTTGAGTGCTTCACCTTTTTTGCTAGTCTATTTCATTATGTGTATGTGGGAATGTGCACACATGCAGGTATCCTTAGTGTCCAGTACCATGGGCCTGGAGTCAAACCTGCTGGGAATTGAACTTTGGTCTACTGGAAGAGTACTACATTTTCTTAACCACTTCTCCACCCCTCCCTCCTTCTTCCTCTTCTCCTCTTCTTTTACATAGTCTCTTATTGCCTTTGGGCCTTCTGATTAGGTTAGACTGACTGACCATCAAGACCCAGGGGTCCTCCTGTTTCCCAACACTGCGATCACTGGCATGGCCCCTGTGCCCAGATCTGTAAGCTGCAGTGCTCATACTTGCAGGCAAGCACTTCCCAACTGAATTATCTACCCAGCTCCTTTATTCGGCTCCTTTTTGATGGCAGATAATTTATTAGTATCTTTTGTTAATGATTTCTCTAAGGTTTACACTATAAATTTTACCATAATTTACTTACTGGTTGTCCTAATATTTTTTAAAAAAATTTTTTTTAAAAAGAAAGGAAGAAAGAAAGAAAGAAGCAATGTTGCCCCAGTATAGCTTTGTTTCTTCTTTCTCTGCACTGTCAATCTCAATGTATCTCTGTGTGTTACAAACTCGAGATTATAGTATTAAAAAAAAAAGAGAGAGCTTTTAAAAGAGTTTTTAACAGGGGACCCCACTCACTATTTTTACTTCATATTTTAGCCACTTTCCCTGAAAACTACTTCTTAATTTGTTATCTGCCTTTAGTTGGTTTCCAGTGTTCTTAATAGTTATTTTTTGACAATTTTGGTTTTGGATTTGATTTTTAGGGGAAGTATTTGCCTATCTTTTGCTCTACCACAGCCAAAAATCTCCTAGCATGCTTTTTGGGATTCCTCTCCCCTAACCTCAGCCCTCTTGGACTAAGCAAATCAAAGGCAGGAACTTAATCTTCATTCTTTTAGGGGTGTGTAGAGTCAGCATACTCAGAAATAGTTAACAAATAAACCTTCCTACGTCCTTTGGGACCATAGACCATTCCCAGACAAGCAAGAGAAGAGAAAGTGCTTTTGATAGATATGATCAAGTGATCATGCTCAGCTCTCTAGGCTTGTGCGGTACGTGTGTGCAGGCAACTCATCCTAAGGAGACTGCCTCCAAAGCTTAGGTTCCTCACATCCTTCCTGGGTCCACACGATCGAGCAGAGGAGGATCCCGTAGAAATAGAGAAGCTGCTTCCCCTGACTCGTCTCGTGTCCTTATTCCTATTCTTTCTTCCCTTACGTTCTTCTGAGAGGACTTAAGTGTCTTTCAGAAAGACAGGACCGAATGCTACTCCCCGCACACACCTCCATTTGACCTCTTCCTCCTTTCTCTACCCGAAACTGCCTTCACTCCATGATTAGAGTTAGGCCCAGGCCAGAGAGGGTAGAAAGAGAAAGTTAGGCACAATGGTTACAACACAGTTCCCAAGGCAGAGTCAAGGCAGAGCTTCATTTCCTTTCCTTCCCAAAGTTAAATGAAAAAGGTGTGAGTGCAGATAAGGTTTCAGTCTGAATCAAATCTAAGTTAAAAATCTAAATCTTTTCATTTTACATTGTCTTTTACATGGAAACCAAATATGTGAAAAGATCTTATTGTTTGTAAATATTACTGTGTTCCAGGGGTTAAAAATACTTGAACAAAGAATAGCCCACTGTATAGCCCCACCCATTCTCTCTGTGGAGTGTGCCAGCTAAAATGTGGCACAGTGAAGTAGGAATACAGCTCTCATGTAGCATCTTCCACCCTGAATGGCAAGAGATCATCACCTAGAAAGCAGTCACAGAAGAGAGCTTCACATTTCTTCAAGACACCTCAGGGACTAGAAAGAGCCCACATTTCAGGGCTTTTCCTGGGCCCATGTGCTTCATACACTGCAGAGGTTAGAGGATAGCTTTGTGGTCACAGTGGAGTGAAAGAGCTGCTTCCTGGTTTCAGGGGATTCCTTTTAATGCCAAACATAGCCGTGGGGAAACAAAAGTTTTCCCAGAAACAAATGCACTTACTGCATTTTTGTCTAAACATCTTTTTGACAGCAACTAATGACATCTGTTTCCAGAAATGTCAGTGCTAGAATTTTAAAAAGTTAATTTCTTAGTACCATTGCATAAATGACTTTGATCATGTCCTGTGTTTTGGCTCTCAGATTGTAGCCCAGGCTATCTTCAAGCTTGCAGTCTCCCAAGTGCTGGAGTTGAGGTGTGAGCCATCATGCTTTGCAAGTGTACGTTAGCACACGGGATGACCCTACTGAGTCACTAACCCCTCCCTGGCTGACACAGTTTGGTTTTCCTGCACAGGTTCAGGAATTGAGAAATGATAAGACCAATTCTTAAATGCCTACTTAGAGGTTCTTCATTGTAAATATTTTGATCTACATTAAAGGGCCATAAAGTTGGGGAACTGTTTGGTAGTGATCTCCTTCCAGCTGCCTGACAGTCCTGGCTAGCATTCGACAAGAATAGCAGCTGTGTGGATATAAGTATTGCTTCACCAGTGGGTTCCTGAATGATCAGAAGAGAGACTAGCTTAAAGGGTTTGAATAGGTTTCTAGGTCCCTGTCTTTCCACCTGATGCCGTTGGTTCATTCTCCCCAAATTTTGCCTGTGTGTAACTTCCACCAACGATGTAGAACAAAGCTGCTGATTAGAGTGATATGCTTGATTCCCATCGTTCTTGGTTCACTTTAAAATAATTGTCTTGAGAATGGATTTCCTTAAGGGATCCAACACCCTCTTCTGAACTCTGAGGATAGCTGCATGTGTGCACATACCCACATACACATAATTAAAAATAAAATAAAATAACAAAGAAGGCAGACCACTCAAGGAACAACAAAGCAAGACACTGAAGCCATACATGGTGGTGCATGTCTATATATTCTAGTGCTTGGAAGGTAGACAAGAGGATTAGAGTTCAGGGTTGTTTTCTAATGCAGAGTGAGATTGAGGCCAGCCTGAGCTGCATGAATTTCTTTAAAGGGAGGGGAACACTATACCTCGGTTTGGAGGCACATGACCTTGAACTCAGTATTTGGAGGCTGAGCAGAGGGATTATTATATGTTTGAGGCCAGCCTGGGCTACATAGCTATTTCTATTAGAATAGAAAGGTCCTATCGCAAAAGAAAAAAGGAAGATGATAACTGCTGTGTCAGCACTTCAAATTCCAGTCTCAGAAGTTGGAGACTTACAGGCTAAGGCGGGGGATCCAGCTACTGCCTGGTTATACACTGAGCTAGCTCACACCCCAGCAGCAAGCTGATTTTTCAGTATGTTTTCATAAGTATGTTTTTTATTACGAGCAATGCTAAGAAATAGAGGAAATAGCTAAGTAACACTTTCAAGATCTGTTTAATTTTACTAAAAGAAGGATCATTAAAATATCTGATTCACATAATTTTAAAAATATTATTGTAAATAAATCTGTACAGTCCCCATTTACTCTTGTGTTTCATCTAGTTTTGGATCTTAGCTCAATGGTATGGCAGCTACAGAAGAGCTGAAGTTTGACACATTGATTTCATTATATACATGATTGTTTTGGATTTCATAAATGAGTTTAGCCTGAGGACATCCTGGGTATTTAGGGTGACCTCTCCATTTGTAGAAGCAGCTTACTTATAAAGATTGTCACCTCCTGATAAATGATTATGGAAAGGGCAATCAGCTATTAGGCGCTGTCAGGAGAGGGGAAAGAGAAGGTTTCTTTTCTGAATGGGATTTTTAGGTCTGAGAGAAAGAAGGCTGACCTGCTCATCTGCACGTACCATCCAGAACTTAATGGCTTCAGATAATGACTTCATCTGTTTAGCTCATCACTCTGCAGTCTGGGTGGGGCGTAATGGGTATCTCTCTTCATTTAGTTTCCTCAGAGGTGCTCAGTCCTGCCTGGGGCTGGAACCATCTCTTATTTTTCTCCCTCAGGACTGGTGGTTGGTGGCTAATGGCTGTGACAGAGCCTCTGTACATAGCCTCTCTTAGCAATTCCTGCCTTCTAGGCACAAGTGTCTTCAGAGAGACAGGCAAAAGTATCTCTCCTTCTGTGACCTCATCTTGGTTACTGTGTCCTTTCTGTCATGCTGTTTTCACAGGCAGTAATGAAGTGATGCCTGTTCACAGGGGGCAGGAAAACAGCAGGCACATCTTGCAGCAGGGGGTGGGAGTGGGGTGTGTGTGTGTGTGTGTGTGTGTGTGTGTGTGTGTGACAGGTTCTAAAGAGAATCTAGAAAGATTGCTGCAGCTGTATGCCCAGAGAGACTGCTCTCTCTTATATAAGTAATCAGAAATGCTAGTAGTCTTATACTCTTTTTTAAAATAACCCTTACTTCAGAAGAAGGAACAGTTTGGGGAAGTTTAGCAGTCTGAAGGCGAGAATAAGCACCAGTTGAGGGAAGCAGTTCACTTCAATCCAAATGTGTCTCCAGGACTTTGTAGCTAGTGTCCTAGAGCACGTACGGAGGTGAGCCCTGCCCCTCGGTTGCCATCCACATCGTCCTTCATCAGACATCACCTTTCTATCAGAGGTACGTGGACTGTGTCTGTGCTGACCATAGACCCTCCTACGCTGGCCTCCAGGCTCGGGGTTACAGGTGCACGCCAGCACTGCTGGCACGGCCGGCTCTGATGTAAAAACTGGGGATTTCTGAGCTACCTGAATAGTTTTTGTTTGTTTGTTGTAGGCATGGAATGCCTTTTAAAATTGGTAAATACTAATAAGCTAGATATAAAATTTTAGTTTAGTAACATCACATTTATATACTTAGACTGTAACCACAGGCATTAGACACATTAGTACATGAAGGTCCTCGCACACGGTGTGTTCCCTCAGGCCCCATCTCATCCCTCATTGCCAGGCAGCCTCCGTCTGCTGCCATTGTGCATCATTTGTCCATTTTATAAATCGATGTTTACAGACTGGAGAGTGCCTCTTTCACCTAGCATTATTTTTGAGAATTAGTTCTCTTGTACGTGTCCATAGTTCATTTCCCTCTCTTCTGAGTAGTAGTCTGTATTATAGGAGTCTCTTCATCAATTAACAAGCGTTTGGGTTATTTCCAGTTACTGTTTACTATAAATAAAACTAGGTACCTTCATGTGCATATGTTTATATGGTAGCTAGCTTAGCTTAGCTGCTCTTACAAAGAATCATATGTAAACAAAGTACCATTTATAAACAAAAACATTTCTGGCTTGGATTTCTTTTTTCCTTCTCTTGTCCTCTCCTCTCTTCCTTCCTTCCCTTCTTTCCTTTCCCTTCTTCCTTCTTCCTCCTCCTCTAGAGATAGACTCAAGAAATCTTCCTGCCTATCACACAAGTGTGCACATGTGTTCTCTCTCCTCTCCTCCCCTCCCCTTCCCTTCACTCCCCTCCCCTCCCTCCCCCCCTTCTCTCTCTGACACAGGCATGTACTGCCATATTCAACTTCGGATCTTTTAGGACACTAAAGCCATTCCCTTGGGCTTTGTTCTCCTGACTTGATCACTTGCCCAACCCCTGACTCCTTATGCTATCACCATAGAAGTTCAGGTTTGAATGTATGGGTCTGGGAAGTGACTAGAGCATATTCACATATCTAAGCGCACGTGTAAAGAGAGGGATCTGAGGTGAGGAGAGGCAGCTTAAGAAGCTGCCAGTTTGTCTATAGGAGGGGCCGTCTCACTTTGCTTTTCCACAAGTGTTGGAGGTTTCTGCTCATTTCTTTTTTTTTTTTAAGATTTATTTATTTATTTATTTATTTATTTATTTATTATATTTAAGTACACTGTAGCTGTCTTTAGACACTCCAGAAGAGGGAGTCAGATCTTGTTAAGGATGGTTGTAAGCCACCATGTGGTTGCTGGGATTTGAACTCTGCACCTTTGGAAGAGCAGTCGGGTGCTCTTACCGCTGAGCCATCTCACCAGCCCCCTTCTGCTCATTTCTTATCTTCACAAGACTCTCGACATCTGATGGCCTTCAGAAGTGTGGAGTAGAGTTTTCTTGGCCTTTAGTTCCTGTAGCACCTTTCCATATTCTTGTTTGATACCATATATTTTATTTGGTGAATTGTACTGTTCTTTTGCTTAATTTGTTATTTTATGTTGTTTGTTGATTAGGATTTCTGTAAATATTCTGAGTTCAAGTCCTTCATATGAAATACCTGACTTTCAATCATTCCTCGCTTTCTATGACTTGTCATTTCTACTCTTAATATCTTATGAAGGACCAGTTTTTATTTTAATAGCTTTTAATTTTTGAAATTATTTATTTTATTTTATTTTAATGTATCTGGGTATAATGTAGCTGTCTTCAGACACACCAGAAGAGGACATCAGATCCCTTTACAGATGGTTGTGAGCCACCATGTAGTTGCTGGGAATTGAACTCATGACCTCTGGAAGAGCAGTCAGTGCTCTTCACTGCTGAGCCATCTCTCCAGACCCTGAAATTGTTTTTAATGAGAAATATTTTATGGATGCTTTGATGTAATATATAAGTGTTTGATTAACCCAAGATCTCAAAGAATTCTTTCTTATTTTTTTTTTTCTGGAAAGTTTATACGTGTAGGTCTGAGTTCATCTCTGTGTATGGTTTAAGACATGAATTAAGGTGAACACTGTAGCCAATAGACTCTTAAGTTGGGGAGGATTGTGTGTGATAGAAAAATTTAAAAGCATCTTAAAGACAGAGTGCATGGTCACACTGATGTATCCAGGATGCCCCTAATATCAGAGACAGCAAAGCAAAGAGCACACACCTTCCCCAAGAGGAAGATGTCTCACCAGAATTGGGAATGGTGGCTCTAGAAAGGATGGAGGACAAAACAGATTGTGGGGAAAGGAAGCAGACTGTAGATAATGGGTTTTGAGTCTCTGCTATTACAGTGCACAGAGCTTTCATCTCCACGCTCCTCAGAAGAAATTCAGTTTAAAGAAAACAAAGGCTATGACCTTGCTGAGAGCGCCGAGCAAGCTGGGACAAGCGGTCTTGGTGCCGAGTGACAGTGATACTTTGGGGTTCTGCCCCAAAGGTGGGGTGCTTGCTAGGAGTGTCTCTGTGGTGCCAGCTCCTTTAAGCTTTTCTGTTCTGAACCATGAACCATGGACAGCCAGAGAGGTAATGGAACACAAGCAGGAACAGCTTGTAATCTAGAGCCTGACCTTTGTCCTCAGGAACTGTCAATTACTTCTGAAACTATTATTTCCAAGCCTTTTAGAATTATGCCTTTTCCTGGGCATAATTTAACTGTTTTTAATGACTCAGATTCGTCATTATAAATATTTTTGACTGGAATCAACATCTAGTTTTGTGTTGCCTTTGCTTTTCCCTTCAGGTCTTCAGTGCTTTCTATCTTGGTGCATTGTGTGTTATATACCAAGAAAATAGCAAGGACAGCTGGTATTTGCAAAATAAAATCAGAAACAGTATGGAGTCAGGGATCAAGTGTCATACATAGGGTGGCTGTGGTAGAGTACTTGCTCTCCTCTAAGGCCTGGTCAGCTCTGTCCAGCAGAACAGTGCTGTCTGTTGTATCTGGTCCAAAGGAAAATCTCCTGTGGTTTAACAATCTGTTGTGTTAAAGGAAAGTGAATTGTAGAGTTAGGGGCTTAGCAGGAGCAAGCCATTTCCTTCTGCCAGAACGACTCTAAGTGTACTAACACACTCACAGGTTTAAGAAAACAGCTTGGTTCCTGCTGTAAACAACAAAAGAGGTTCACCATAAGGTGAGCATGCTACATAGAGCATCTCTTTCCTGAGATCATTTCCTTTCTGAGCTCCTGTGAGACCACAGACATTTTTACATCAAGGATATCTGCACTTGGATGGCCTGGGTTTCCTATGTCAGGCTAAATGCAGTACCTACATTTCAGAGCGAGGAAGAATCATGGCAGGAGAGATCAGTGGTGCTTCCAAGTCTCTTGTACCAGCTCCCTGTGAGGGGTGGGGCAAACAGGTGACCATCCTGAAATGTGAGGCCCAGGAGAGAAGTGTGAGGGGGTGGGGCAAACAGGTGACCATTCTGAAATGTGGGGCCCAGGAGAGAAGTGGCGAGTCCTGGTGTACAGAGCAGCTCACCTTCAGTGCAGTGCTGCAGGTTTGCTCACTACTCATTGAATTAATTAGCAGCATGCCTTAGGCTTGGGGGGGGGGGATATATTTACCCTGTCTATGCTTTCAGATGCTCTAGACTTTGTTTCTGAATTTGTACTTCTCTTGATGTTTTCTCACTCTGTATATTATTCAGCAAACCATGGCTGACACTAGAAAACCATCAGATTTTGCTGAAGTCCTTAGGTAGGATGAAGTCCACCTTTGCAGAGTCTCTTTGGGAAGCAAAGCTATATAAGTGTAATTATCTTGAATGTATACTTGGAGGACCCATGATAGAGGCTTTCTTCATCTCTGGGCATGGCTATAGAAGAGAAATTGGAAACCATTGTGGCTGTCTTTAGGTACCCAGCGGCCTGTCCTGAGGGTGGGGAAGCAGTGTTTTATATGTATCCTGTTTCTGCTTGAATCAACACTGACTTGTGGGCAAGAGAAGGCATAGTGTGCCCACCTCCAACAAAAGGATCTGCGTGCTTTACCCACTGTCCTATTGATCCTCATATATGGCTACTGTTTCCTTCTGCTTGGGAGAAAGAATGAAAAACCATGTGTGCAAGTTCTTCTTGAGAGTGCAGAGTGGTACCAACATAGTGCAGAGAGGCCCTGCCCATAGGAGGTTGGAACGTGTGATGCTCTGACCTCACTTCCCCTTTTCAGTAATGCTCTACGGAGAAGGTGTTTTCAAGTCCATAGGACTCACCTTGATTTAAAAGAAGGTAGTTAGCCTCTGAAGAGCTACATCTCTTAACCAAAGTTGTAGCGTGAATGGAAGAGCCTTCTTGAAGAGTGTATTTGAACCAGGTTTCTGTGTTGGTTGAGTAAGATGCCTTGGTAGAGTTCACATCCCACACTTTCAGATCCTGAACACAAGATTGATGACTCCCCTCCCTTAAGAATATACTGAAAAAGACCAACAGAGATGTTTTGGAATGCTTAATTTTCTTCCTCTCAAACATGCCTGTTCTCTTAGGAGTTTGGGATAGGCAATGACTTCCACACCATCACCCTCCCATCTTGCTTTGCCAAGCTCTTCCCAGAACACACTCCAGGGCAGATGTTTGAGGGTCACTGTGAGTGCCCTTGGAAGTCAGAATTTTATCTTTGTGACTAATAACCCTGCCAAAACAAAACTAAGTCTGTGGAAATAGCAAATTTGTAGAAATGTTAAGAAAGACAAAACGAATTCTTAAGCTGCTAATAAAACTGCTTACAACTTGCCCTTAGTTCATTAATGGGCAGCAACCCAGCCACCAGCTTTGGCCAGGCACATGGCTCTTTCTAGCTGTAATCTCCTGAGCTCTCGGGAAGCAGGCATTGCCACTCTTCTGTGCTCCTCCATTAAAAAGTAATGCAAAAGGCAGGATCCTTATTTTTCACAGTGACCTTTGCCCTGAACCTGCCTTGAACTATCCCCTCAAAATACGTTAATTTGACTGAAAAAAGGTTAGAAAGCCATTAACACCCCCTCCCCAAATATACCTCTTATTTTGTTGATGATTCAATATATTTGAAGCCATGTCCTGGTGGCATTCTTGAAGCTCTGAGCCAGTTAGGGGAGAATGTCTCTGTTGGTGGGGTGACAGTTTCTTTGGCAGCACTCTGGCTGCTCAGTCTTGTAGTGGTGAAGAAAGCCAAAGCCACTGGTTCTCTGACACTTAACCCCCTGGTGCTTTTCTTTTCTTTTTTAAAGATTTATTTGTTTGTTTGTTTGTTTGTTTATTAATTATTTGTAAGTACGCTGTAGCTGTTCTCAGACACTCCAGAAGAGGGCATCATATCTTGTTACGGATGGTTGTGAGCCATCATGTGGTTGCTGGGATTTGATCTCCAGACCTTCGGAAGAGCAGTCGAGTGCTCTTACCCACCGAGCCATCTCACCAGCCTCTGCTTTTCTATTTTTAAGAAGTAAGTTCTTAAGGCTGGGCCATAATACATTCCTGTAAATGTCTTTCAAGAATCAAGTACATTCAAGCTATGTGACCTTTTAGTAAATACTCCAAAAGAACTTATCACTGAGCTCCACCTGGCACGTGGAGATACTGGGTAGAAAGCACTGCATAGCGTCTGCTGGTTTAAAAACGTTGTGGTGAAAACATATTTAACAAAATTACCATTTACCCATTTAAATATATATAGTCCAGTGGTCCTAATAATGTGTGCAGTGCTGTACACGGATCACCACTACCTAGCTCCAGAATGTAATGTGTCAGCACGTCATTGCTCTGTATGACTGACATACATACATTCTATATATAGAATGTTTATTCTGTTGCATTTGCCCACTGGTGGATGTGCGACCTGTTTCCCTTTGGGGGCCACTGTGAGGAATGCTTCTTGGATAGTTGCTGTCTAGTTGATTATATGAACATCTGTGTTCAGTTCTTGCTCGTCACATGGTAGCCATGGTAGCCTGCTGAAGACCCATGAGGCTCGTCCTCAGTGGCTTTAGTGCCTGCCGTTTTTCTTTGTGCTTTGGTGATGGAGATGGAACCCAGGGCTTTGCACATACGAGCAAAGAGCCTACCACTGAACTGCACCCCTAGCTTATTTTCTGTTGCTGTTTTTAATAGCCATTTTGATGAGTGTGAAGTAGCATCTTGTGGTGGCTTCAAATTGCATTTTCTGAAAAATTACTGGTATTGAACACTTCTTCATAAGTGTATTAGCCACTTTAATGATTTCTTTGGGGAATCAAGTTACAGTTCCTGTCCATTTACATTTGGTCAGGTAGTAAGTTTCCTTTCTAGATAGTACTGCAAGTTTGCTTGTGATGGGAATGAAGCTTTCTTGTGTATTCCCTGCAGCCACCCATCATCTGTGTAGGATCTTCCTGTCCCTTCACCACCTGGAGAACTCTAAAGCCAAGTCCAGCCATTCAGTCTCATTGTAGCTCAGACTATACTATTGACTTGCTTAAATTAAGATGCACATACATAATAAGGTTCCACATTACATTTGGATCGTGTGACCTTTGAAAAAGTCTCTCTGTCAATAAGTTCCTTCTTTCTATCCTCTTTATATCAGAGGAACTGTCCTGTGTGCTGTATCCCACATTGTATATTCTTTTCACTACTCCCAGTGCTTCTGTCCCTTGTTGTGAACTGGAGGGTAGATCTGCTTCCTAGTCACACCCAGCAGAACTCAGCTGAGAAGCTCTGCAGCTCAGTAAGAATGTCCATCTTCTGGGGTGCCATTACTCCTCCTTGTGTTACATTTACTGTTTTCCCCTCACTCTAGCAGGCACCAGCTCATTAACATAAAACCTCTTTACAGAGATGTTTTTAATTGAGTTCCTCGATTTCCCAGCTTCTAGGCTGGGCTGGGTGTGTCCCTGTGACCATCCTCATGAACTTACAGTGTATGTTCTGGACAGTCCTGTCCAGTGCACTTCTACCTGATCTTGGTTCTCCCTCACATCACCTAAAGGAAAACAACACCCTTACTTTCTCTAAAATAGTTGGATCAACAGCTTTAGGGTTGAGCCAGGGAGAGGAAACCCTTGGCTTGTGGTATGCAGTGAGGATTAAGGGTCTCTAGTAAGACAGCAGGCCCTGCCTTTGGAGGCTCGCCAGCTCTGCCGTGGCTATCTGACAGGAATTTCAGCAGGAAAGATTTACTTTTGCTGACAGTTTTATGGCTGTTAGCCCCATGTGTTTGAGCAAACATGAAGCAGCTAGACTGTGTAGTAGAGAAGGCTATCTACTCCTGGTGATGAGGGTTATGCCTCAGGTCCAGTGGACCTCCTTCCTCCAGAGGTGGGTCCCACCTCCTGAAGTTTCTGTAGTCTCCACAAGTAGTGCCACTACCTGGGAAGCAGCTGTTAAAAACAAGCATGTGGGGATAGTTTATATTCAGACTGTGGCAGCAGGGCCCAACATCTGGCCTTCACGGTGCATCTTCTTTCCCTACCTCACAGCAGCTTGCTTCAGTTTCAGGGAGGAAAGGGCACAGTAGCACAAGACTCTCACATCTCCCCTGGGCCTCACTGGGGGGTTAGAAAGAGATTATTTTCACTTTTTTTTTTAAAATAAATTACACCCCCTAGCATATCATACTCAGGCTCCCAAACAACCTGCAAGCCCCACCCCCAGCATGAAGGTAGACACCTGGAGTAATTCACTCCTACTCCTGCTATAGTTTGGGGGTTTTGTTTGGTTGGTTTTTTGTGGGGGGGAGGGGTTCACGTTATACCACAAAACTGTTTGTTAATGAAGATGGCTGTACCACGTGTGGTCTGCAAATTCTGCTTTCCATAGCCAAGAGCGTACGGAAGTAGATGATGAAAGATGAATCATGCCCTCTGGCATCTTGCCAGATGCCCATAAAATGGCATTTCCTTAAATAGATCAGACCTTTAATAGCTTTTTAAAGAACATGTGGTCTTTAGGGGTGTATTCTGTTGTCCTTAATTAAATTTTAGTGTGTGTGTGTGTGTGTGTGTGTGTGTGTATGTGTGTGTGTGTGTGTGTATGTGTGTGTGTGTGTGTATATACCTGTTTGTCTATACCTCTGTGCATGTGCATATGGAAGCCAGAGGTCTATGCCAGGTATGTATCTTCTTCAATTGCTTTCCACCCTACTCTGAACCATGGTCTCTCACTGAACCTGGAACTCAGCAGCTAGGCTAGACGGCCTGCCTGGTTAGCAAGTCAGGGATCCTTCTGTATCTCCCCAGTGCTGGGATTACAGGCACATGCCACTGCTCCCAGCAGTGTGTGGGTGCTAGGACCTTAAGTCCTTGTGTTCACATGGCAAGCACTTAACTAACTGAGCCATCTCCCTAGTCCCCACTTTTCAGTATTTTGTGGCATTTTAAATATATTGAGAGATGTATGTATGTCTTGGCTTTCATATCCTACCCCTAAACTCCCAGTGCTTGCATTTAAAGAGGTAAGAAGACAGACCCATCTGAAGGCCACTGGCAGGCCTTCCCCCTAGGCTCATGCCCTAGAAAAGTAAAGGGGCAGGGGACTGGACTTCTCTGCTCCAGGACCTCCAAGGTAGTGTGACAAGTGACATCACGTGTAACCAAGGAAAAAGTATTTTCTATTCACATTGAAGACATTTCCTGGATGAAACTGTGTGTAGCTCTTCAAAGATACAGTTTCATTAAGTAGCCCAGGCTGGCCTTTCCTGGTTCCTCCTGCCTTAGCTTCCTGTGTCACCACAGGTGAGCTCTCATTGGACCTTTTTTGAATTCCTGTGTTCATACACATCACAAACTCTTGTTTCTGTGTCCTGCTCCAGACAGAACTAACTGGTCTGCCAAGTTGAAAAGCCCAAGACCGATAGGAAAACTTAAGTGCAAAGTCTGAATTCAGAACTAAACTGGAACTATAACTATTAGTACATTTCCCAGCTCCCTTTTGGTTTGTTTGCTTAAGAGGCAGGTGCTCACTCTGTTGCCCAGGCTGGCCTCACACTCAGCATCTCCCCGCTTCAGCCTTAGGATGCTGGGATGCAGGCTTGTGCCACCCTGCCCAGCCTCTGCTGCTCTCTGTCGTTGTTGTTCCTTTTAGATATTTCTTTTTTTTTTTTTTTAAAGATTTATCTTTATTATTATTATCATTATTATTATTATTATTATTATTATTATTATTATTATTATTATTATTATTATGTGTATCTGTGTGGCATACGTACAGTTGAGTGCAGCTGTCATGGAGGCCAGAGGCATTAAATGCCCATGGAATTCAATGTCTCTGTGCTAGAATCACAGGCAGTTGTCAGTGGCCTGATGCAGGTGCTGGGAACCAAACTTGGGTCCTTCGGAAGAGCAGCACATTTTTTTTTTTAATCTTTTTTTTTCTTAATCTATTCTTTATTCTTTTTTAACATTATTTTATTATTATTATTATTTATTTACATTTCAAATGCTATCCCGAAAGTTCCCTATCCCCCCTCCCCCGCCCCTGCTCCCCTACCCACCCACTCCCACTACTTGGCCCAGGCCTTCCCTTGTGCTGGGTCATATAAAGTTTGCAAGACCAAGGGGCCTCT